>NC_086445.1:819582640-819882640 GCF_028390025.1 Pseudophryne corroboree | reverse complement strand
TGACAGTAGACGACATGTCCGTAATCGTTGTCAGGTCCTTCAGTCCGGACCAGATGTCAGCATCAGCAGTCGCTCCAGACTGCCCTGCATCACCGCCAGCGGGTGGGCTCGGAATTCTGAGCCTTTTCCTCGCACCCCCAGTTGCGGGAGAATGTGAAGGAGGAGATGTTGACAGGTCGCGTTCCGCTTGACTTGACAATTTTGTCACCAGCAGGTCTTTCAACCCCAGCAGACCTGTGTCTGCCGGAAAGAGAGATCCAAGGTAGGCTTTAAATCTAGGATCGAGCACGGTGGCCAAAATGTAGTGCTCTGATTTCAACAGATTGACCACCCGTGAATCCTTGTTAAGCGAATTAAGGGCTGCATCCACAAGTCCCACATGCCTAGCGGAATCGCTCCGTGTTAGCTCCTTCTTCAATGCCTCCAGCTTCTTCTGCAAAAGCCTGATGAGGGGAATGACCTGACTCAGGCTGGCAGTGTCTGAACTGACTTCACGTGTGGCAAGTTCAAAGGGCATCAGAACCTTGCACAACGTTGAAATCATTCTCCACTGCACTTGAGACAGGTGCATTCCATCTCCTATATCGTGCTCAATTGTATAGGCTTGAATGGCCTTTTGCTGCTCCTCCAACCTCTGAAGCATATAGAGGGTTGAATTCCACCTCGTTACCACTTCTTGCTTCAGATGATGGCAGGGCAGGTTCAGTAGTTTTTGGTGGTGCTCCAGTCTTCTGTACGTGGTGCCTGTACGCCGAAAGTGTCCCGCAATTTTTCTGGCCACCGACAGCATCTCTTGCACGCCCCTGTCGTTTTTTAAAAAATTCTGCACCACCAAATTCAAGGTATGTGCAAAACATGGGACGTGCTGGAATTTGCCCATATTTAATGCACACACAATATTGCTGGCGTTGTCCGATGCCACAAATCCACAGGAGAGTCCAATTGGGGTAAGCCATTCCGCGATGATCTTCCTCAGTTGCCGTAAGAGGTTTTCAGCTGTGTGCGTATTCTGGAAAGCGGTGATACAAAGCGTAGCCTGCCTAGGAAAGAGTTGGCGTTTGCGAGATGCTGCTACTGGTGCCGCCGCTGCTGTTCTTGCGGCGGGAGTCCATACATCTACCCAGTGGGCTGTCACAGTCATATAGTCCTGACCCTGCCCTGCTCCACTTGTCCACATGTCCGTGGTTAAGTGGACATTGGGTACAACTGCATTTTTTAGGACACTGGTGAGTCTTTTTCTGACGTCCGTGTACATTCTCGGTATCGCCTGCCTAGAGAAGTGGAACCTAGATGGTATTTGGTAACGGGGGCACACTGCCTCAATAAATTGTCTAGTTCCCTGTGAACTAACGGCGGATACCGGACGCACGTCTAACACCAACATAGTTGTCAAGGACTCAGTTATCCGCTTTGCAGTAGGATGACTGCTGTGATATTTCATCTTCCTCGCAAAGGACTGTTGAACAGTCAATTGCTTACTGGAAGTAGTACAAGTGGGCTTACGACTTCCCCTCTGGGATGACCATCGACTCCCAGCGGCAACAACAGCAGCGCCAGCAGCAGTAGGCGTTACACGCAAGGATGCATCGGAGGAATCCCAGGCAGGAGAGGACTCGTCAGACTTGCCAGTGACATGGCCTGCAGGACTATTGGCATTCCTGGGGAAGGAGGAAATTGACACTGAGGGAGTTGGTGGGGTGGTTTGCGTGAGCTTGGTTACAAGAGGAAGGGATTTACTGGTCAGTGGACTGCTTCCGCTGTCACCCAAAGTTTTTGAACTTGTCACTGACTTATTATGAATGCGCTGCAGGTGACGTATAAGGGAGGATGTTCCGAGGTGGTTAACGTCCTTACCCCTACTTATTACAGCTTGACAAAGGGAACACACGGCTTGACACCTGTTGTCCGCATTTCTGGTGAAATACCTCCACACCGAAGAGCTGATTTTTTTGGTATTTTCACCTGGCATGTCAACGGCCATATTCCTCCCACGGACAACAGGTGTCTCCCCGGGTGCCTGACTTAAACAAACCACCTCACCATCAGAATCCTTCTGGTCAATTTCCTCCCCAGCGCCAGCAACACCCATATCCTCCTCATCCTGGTGTACTTCAACACTGACATCTTCAATCTGACTATCAGGAACTGGACTGCGGGTGCTCCTTCCAGCACTTGCAGGGGGCATGCAAATAGTGGAAGGCGCATGCTCTTCACGTCCAGTGTTGGGAAGGTCAGGCATCGCAACCGACACAATTGGACTCTCCTTGTGGATTTGGGATTTCAAAGAACGCACAGTTCTTTGCGGTGCTTTTGCCAGCTTGAGTCTTTTCAGTTTTCTAGCGAGAGGCTGAGTGCTTCCATCCTCATGTGAAGCTGAACCACTAGCCATGAACATAGGCCAGGGCCTCAGCCGTTCCTTGCCACTCCGTGTGGTAAATGGCATATTGGCAAGTTTACGCTTCTCCTCCGACAATTTTATTTTAGGTTTTGGAGTCCTTTTTTTTCTGATATTTGGTGTTTTGGATTTGACATGCTCTGTACTATGACATTGGGCATCGGCCTTGGCAGACGACGTTGCTGGCATTTCATCGTCTCGGCCATGACTAGTGGCAGCAGCTTCAGCACGAGGTGGAAGTGGATCTTGATCTTTCCCTAATTTTGGAACCTCAACTTTTTTGTTCTCCATATTTTATAGGCAGAACTAAAAGGCACCTCAGGTAAACAATGGAGATGGATGGATTGGATACTAGTTTACAATTATGGACGGACTGCCACGGTTAGGTGGTATAAAAAAACCACGGTTAGGTGGTATATATTGTAATACAATTATGGATGGACGGACTGCCTGCCGAGTGCCGACACAGAGGTAGCCACAGCCGTGAACTACCGCACTGTACACTGGTTGATAAAGAGATAGTAGTATACTCGTAACAACTAGTATGACTGACTATGACGGTATAAAGAATGAAAAAAAAACCACGGTTAGGTGGTATATATTGTAATACAATTATGGATGGACGGACTGCCTGCCGAGTTCCGACACAGAGGTAGCCACAGCCGTGAACTACCGCACTGTACACTGGTTGATAAAGAGATAGTAGTATACTCGTAACAACTAGTATGACTGACTATGACGGTATAAAGAATGAAAAAAAAACCACGGTTAGGTGGTATATATTATAATACAATTATGGATGGACGGACTGCCTGCCGACTGCCGACACAGAGGTAGCCACAGCCGTGAACTACCGCACTGTACACTGGTTGATAAAGAGATAGTAGTATACTCGTAACAACTAGTATGACTGACTATGACGGTATAAAGAATGAAAAAAAAACCACGGTTAGGTGGTATATATTATAATAATACAATTATGGATGGACGGACTGCCTGCCGAGTTCCGACACAGAGGTAGCCACAGCCGTGAACTACCGCACTGTACACTGGTTGATAAAGAGATAGTAGTATACTCGTAACAACTAGTATGACTGACTATGACGGTATAAAGAATGAAAAAAAAACCACGGTTAGGTGGTATATATTATAATACAATTATGGATGGACGGACTGCCTGCCGAGTGCCGACACAGAGGTAGCCACAGCCGTGAACTACCGCACTGTACACTGGTTGATAAAGAGATAGTAGTATACTCGTAACAACTAGTATGACTGACTATGACGGTATAAAGAATGAAAAAAAAACCACGGTTAGGTGGTATATATTATTATACAATTATGGATGGACGGACTGCCTGCCGACTGCCGACACAGAGGTAGCCACAGCCGTGAACTACCGCACTGTACACTGGTTGATAAAGAGATAGTAGTATACTCGTAACAACTAGTATGACACTATGACGGTATAAAGAATGAAAAAAAAACCACGGTTAGGTGGTATATATTATAATACAATTATGGATGGACGGACTGCCTGCCGACTGCCGACACAGAGGTAGCCACAGCCGTGAACTACCGCACTGTACACTGGTTGATAAAGAGATAGTAGTATACTCGTAACAACTAGTATGACACTATGACGGTATAAAGAATGAAAAAAAAACCACGGTTAGGTGGTATATATTATAATAATACAATTATGGATGGACGGACTGCCTGCCGACTGCCGACACAGAGGTAGCCACAGTCGTGAACTACCGCACTGTACACTGGTTGATAAAGAGATAGTAGTATACTCGTAACAACTAGTATGACTATGACGACGGTATAAAGAAAGAAAAAAAAATACCACGGTTAGGTGGTATATAATTATACAATTATGGATGGACGGACTGCCTGCCGAGTGCCGACTGCCGACACAGAGGTAGCCACAGCCGTGAACTACCGCACTGTACTGTGTCTGCTGCTAATATAGACTGGTTGATAAAGAGATAGTATACAACAATATACTACTATACTGGTGGTCAGGCACTGGTCACCACTAGTCACACTGGCAGTGGCACTCCTGCAGCAAAAGTGTGCACTGTTTAATTTTAAATTAATATAATATTATGTACTCCTGGCTCCTGCTATAACAACCTGCAGTGCTCCCCAGTCTCCCCCACAATTATTATAAGCTTTTATACATTGATGTGCAGCACACTGGGCTGAGCTGAGTGCACACAGACTGAGTCACACTGTGTGACTGCTGTGTATCGTTTTTTTCAGGCAGAGAACGGATATAGCAGAGAACGGATATATTAAATAAAAGTTAACTTAACAACAACTGCACTGGTCACTGTGGTAAACTCTGTCTGCACAATCTCTCTCTCTCTCTCTCTCTCTTCTAATCTATTCTAATGGAGAGGACGCCAGCCACGTCCTCTCCCTATCAATCTCAATGCACGTGTGAAAATGGCGGCGACGCGCGGCTCCTTATATAGAATCCGAGTCTCGCGAGAATCCGACAGCGTCATGATGACGTTCGGGCGCGCTCGGGTTAACCGAGCAAGGCGGGAAGATCCGAGTTGCTCGGACCCGTGAAAAAAAAAGTGAAGTTCGTGCGGGTTCGGATTCAAAGAAACCGAACCCGCTCATCTCTACTACTCGGGGGCATCAACAAGGTGCATTACTACTGGGGGAGGGTCATTACTACTGGGGGCAAACTACTGGGGGCATTATTACTGGGGGGGCATCAACTGGGGGCATTACTACTGGGGGGTCATCTATTGGGGGCAAACTCCTGGGGGGGCATTACTACTGGGGGCAGCTACTGGGGGACATTATTACTGGGGGGCATCTACTGGGGGCAAACTACTGGGGGACATACTTACTGGGTCAATCTACAAGGGGGCAAACTACTGGGGATAAGCTACAAGGGGGCAAGCTACTGGGGGCAAGCTACAAGGGGGCAAGCTACAAGGGGGCAAGCCACTGGGGGCAAACTACAAAGGGGCTAACTACTGGGGCAAACTACAGGAGGGCATTACTACTGGCAGCGTAACTACAGGGGCATTACTACTTGGGTGCTAAGGTACGGGGGGGCTAAACTACTGGGGGCATAACTACAGGGGCCAAACTACTGGGGGCATTACTACTGGGGGCTTAACTACAGGAGGGCATTACTACTGGCGGCATAACTACAGGGGCATTACTACTTGGGGGCTAAACTACAGGGGGGGCTAAACTACTGAGGGCATAACTACAGGGGCCAAACTACTGGGGGCATTACTACTGGGGGCTAAACTACAAGGGGGGCATAACTACAGGGGCTAAACTATTGGAGGCACAACTACAGGGGCTAAACTACAATGGGGCAAACTACAGGGGGTCATTACTACTGGCGGCTAAACTACAAGCAGGCAAACTACTGGGGGCATTACCACTGGGAGGCTAAACTAAAGGGGGGGGTAAACTACTGGGGTCATAACTGCAGGGGCATTACTACTGGGGGCATAACTACTAGGGTGCTAAACGACTGGTAGCATTACTACAGGCAACATTACTACTGGGGCAATACTACACAGGGGCATTGGGGGTCATTCTGAGTTGATCGCTAGCTGCCGTTGTTCGCAGCGCAGTGATCAGGTGACAAAATGGCACTTTTGCGCATGCGTATGGGCCGCAGTACGCACGTGCGAAGTACTTTCACACAAAACTATGCAGTTTTACACAAGAGCGAGCAATGCTTTTCTGACGCTCTGTTGATCGGTGAGTGATTGACAGGAAGTGGGTATATGTACTCCAAAATGTTTCCACTGATGCTGTGACATCTTCTCTGCCTGATCATCCATAAATAGAAGCAATGCACAGTGATCCACACCCTCCTCCATCACGGCAGTCCCTACCCTTGACACGGATGGTTCCGTCCCTCCACTGGCAAGAAAAGCACTAAACAGAAGGCTCTGCATCACACCTCCTACTGCATTACTGATCCAAACTATGTCCTAGGATACAGTATTGTATCTTCCTCAGCACCATCGACTGGCTACATGACCCATGGTTCTAGCTAGAGACAAGGAAATCTCAGTCCTCTGACTGAGGGACTGACCTCGTCCTTCCCCTGTAATGGCAGTGACACGACTCCATTTGACGAAGCTGAGGCCATCGTTGTTTCCTCCCTGCAACAAAATGGCATCAGACTGTCAATTACTGAGTACGGGTCTGGCACATGCGCAAAGTACCGAACATCAGTACTTTGTGTATGAGCTGCTACTCCATCCTCATCTCAGTAAGGGACATTTTTGTTTACCCTCTGGTCTGGGTGGACTGTCTTACCTGTTTTTGGCATAATGTTCTTACTATGTCAAAAGACTCTGGGGGCCTAGCCATTTATTACAGAATGTGACACAGTTGGCACATTTGTGGCCTTGGCTACAGGACAACTCTTTGATGCTTTACAGACTTTGCTAGTTTCTTAGGCAGCCCTTGGCCACACTACAGTTCTTGTTAAGTGGTAGAGAACTAAAGTCTAGTCCCTCTCTGATCACATTGGAAGATAAGATTTGTAATCTAACCACCAGACTGTTACATTTGCAGCGTTTACACTAGTGATGTGCACCGGAAAATTTTCGGGTTTTGTGTTTTGGTTTTGGATTTGGTTCCGCGGCTGTGTTTTGGATTTGGACGTGTTTTGGCAAAACCTCCCTGAAATTTTTTTGTCGGATTCAGGTGTGTTTTGGATTCGGGTGTATTTTTACAAAAAAAACCTCAAAAACAGCTTAAATCATAGAATTTGGGGGTCATTTTGATCCCATAGTATTATTAACCTCAATAACCATAATTTCCACTCATTTTCAGTCTATTCGGAACACCTCACACCTCACAATATTATTTTTAGTCCTAAAATTTGCACCGAGGTCGCTGGATGACTAAGCTAAGCGACCCAAGTGGCCGACACAAACACCTGGCCCATCTAGGAGTGGCACTGCAGTGTCAGACAGGATGGCACTTCAAAAAAATAGTCCCCAAACAGCACATGATGCAAAGAAAAAAGAAGCGCAATGACGTAGCTGTGTTACTAAGCTAAGCGACACAAGTGGCCGACACAAACACCTGGCCCATCTAGGAGTGGCACTGCAGTGTCAGACAGGATGGCACTTCCAAAAAATAGTCGCCAAACAGCACATGATGCAAAAAAAAAAAGAGGCGCAATGAGGTAGCTGTGTGACTAAGCTAAGCGACCCAAGTGGCCGACACAAACACCTGGCCCATCTAGGAGTGGCACTTCAGTCTCAGGCAGGATGGCACTTCAAAAAAATAGTCCCCAAACAGCACATGATGCAAAGAAAAATGAAAGAAAAAAGAGGTGCAAGATGGAATTGTCCTTGGGCCCTCCCACCCACCCTTATGTTGTATAAACAGGACATGCACACTTTAACAAACCCATCATTTCAGCGACAGGGTCTGCCACACAACTGTGACTGAAATGACTGGTTGGTTTGGGCTCCAACCAAAAAAGAAGAAATCAATCTCTCCTTGCACAAACTGGCTCTACAGAGGCAAGATGTCCACCTCCTCCTCATCGTCCGATTCCTCACCCCTTTCACTGTGTACATCCCCCTCCTCACAGATTATTAATTCATCCCCACTGGAATCCACCATCTCAGGTCCCTATGTAACTTCTGGAGGCAATTGCTGGTGAATGTCTCGACGGAGGAATTGATTATAATTCATTTTGATGAACATCATCTTCTCCACATTTTCTGGAAGTAACCTCGTACGCCGATTGCTGACAAGGTGAGCGGCTGCACTAAACACTCTTTCGGAGTACACACTGGAGGGGGGGCAACTTAGGTAAAATAAAGCCAGTTTGTGCAAGGGCCTCCAAATTGCCTCTTTTTCCTGCCAGTATACGTACGGACTGTCTGACGTGCCTACTTGGATGCGGTCTCTCATATAATCCTCCACCATTCTTTCAATGGTGACAGAATCATATGCAGTGACAGTAGACGACATGTCAGTAATCATTGGCAGGTCCTTCAGTCCGGACCAGATGTCAGCACTCGCTCCAGACTGCCCTGCATCACCGCCAGCGGGTGGGCTCGGAATTCTTAGCCTTTTCCTCGCACCCCCAGTTGCGGGAGAATGTGAAGGAGGAGCTGTTGACGGGTCATGTTCCGCTTGACTTGACTATTTTCTCACCAGCAGGTCTTTGAACCTCTGCAGACTTGTGTCTGCCGGAAAGAGAGATACAACGTAGGTTTTAAATCTAGGATCGAGCACGGTGGCCAAAATGTAGTGCTCTGATTTCAACAGATTGACCACCCGTGAATTCTGGTTAAGCGAATTAAGGGCTCCATCCACAAGTCCCACATGCCTAGCGGAAACGCTCTGTTTTAGCTCCTCCTTCAATGTCTCCAGCTTCTTCTGCAAAAGCCTGATGAGGGGAATGACCTGACTCAGGCTGGCAGTGTCTGAGCTGACTTCACGTGTGGCAAGTTCAAAGGGTTGCAGAACCTTGCACAACGTTGAAATCATTCTCCACTGCGCTTGAGTCAGGTGCATTCCCCCTCCTTTGCCTATATCATAGGCAGATGTATAGGCTTGAATGGCCTTTTGCTGCTCCTCCATCCTCTGAAGCATATAGAGGGTTGAATTCCACCTCGTTACCACCTCTTGCTTCAGATGATGGCAGGGCAGGTTCAGGAGTGTTTGCTGGTGCTCCAGTCTTCGGCACGCGGTGGCTGAATGCCGAAAGTGGCCCGCAATTCTTCGGGCCACCGACAGCATCTCTTGCACGCCCCTGTCGTTTTTTATATAATTCTGCACCACCAAATTCAATGTATGTGCAAAACATGGGACGTGCTGGAATTTGCCCAGATGTAATGCACGCACAATATTGGTGGCGTTGTCTGATGTCACAAATCCCCAGGAGAGTCCAATTGGGGTAAGCCATTCTGCAATGATGTTCCTCAGTTTCCGTAAGAGGTTGTCAGCTGTGTGCCTCTTATGGAAAGCGGTGATACAAAGCGTAGCCTGCCTAGGAACGAGTTGGCGTTTGCGAGATGCTGCTACTGGTGCCGCCGCTGCTGTTCTTGCTGCGGGAGGCAATACATCTACCCAGTGGGCTGTCACAGTCATATAGTCCTGAGTCTGCCCTGCTCCACTTGTCCACATGTCCGTGGTTAAGTGGACATTGGGTACAACTGCATTTTTTAGGACACTGGTGATTCTTTTTCTGACGTCTGTGTACATTTTCGGTATCGCCTGCCTAGAGAAATGGAACCTAGATGGTATTTGGTACCGGGGACACAGTACCTCAATCAAGTCTCTAGTTCCCTGTGAATTAACGGTGGATACCGGAAACACGTTTCTCACCGCCCAGGCTGCCAAGGCCTGAGTTATCCGCTTTGCAGCAGGATGACTGCTGTGATATTTCATCTTCCTCGCAAAGGACTGTTGGACAGTCAATTGCTTACTGGAAGTAGTACAAGTGGTCTTCCGACTTCCCCTCTGGGATGACGATCGACTCCCAGCAGCAACAACAGCAGCGCCAGCAGCAGTAGGCGTTACACTCAAGGATGCATCGGAGGAATCCCAGGCAGGAGAGGACTCGTCAGATTTGACAGTAACATGGCCTGCAGGACTATTGGCTTTCCTGTCTAAGGAGGAAATTGACACTGAGGGAGTTGGTGGTGTGGTTTGCAGGAGCTTGGTTACAAGAGGAAGGGATTTAGTGGTCAGTGGACTGCTTCTACTGTCATCCAAAGTTTTTGAACTTGTCACTGACTTCTGATGAATGTGGTCCAGGTGACGTATAAGGGAGGATGTTCCTAGGTGGTTAACGTCCTTACCCCTACTTATTACAGATTGACAAAGGCAACACATGGCTTGACACCAGTTGTCTGCATTTCTATTGAAATAATTCCACACCGAAGAGGTGATTTTTTTTGTATTTTGACCAGGCATGTCAATGGCCATATTCGTCCCACGGACAACGGGTGTTTCCCCGGGTGCCTGACTTAAACAAACCACCTCACCATCAGAATCCTCCTTGTCAATTTCCTCCCCAGCACCAGCAACACCCATATGCTCATCCTGGTGTACTTCAACAGTGACATCTTCAATTTGACTATCAGGAACTGGACTGCGGGTGCTCCTTCCAGCACTTGCAGGGGGCGTGCAAATGGTGGAAGGTGCAACCTCTTCCCGTCCAGTGTTGGGAAGGTCAGGCATCGCAACCGACACAATTGGACTCTCCTTGGGGATTTGTGATTTAGAAGAACGCACAGTTCTTTGCTGTGCTTTTGCCATCTTAACTCTTTTAAATTTTCTAGCAGGAGGATGAGTGCTTCCATCCTCAGGTGAAGCTGAACCACTAGCCTTGAACATAGGCCAGGGCCTCAGCCGTTCCTTGCCACTCCGTGTCATAAATGGCACATTGGCAAGTTTACGCTTCTCCTCAGACGATTTTTATTTAGATTTTTGGGTCATTTTACTGAGCTTCAGCACGAGGTGGAAGTGGATCTTGATCTTTCCCTATTTTACCCTCCACATTTTTGTTCTCAATTTTTTAATGTGTGGAATTATATGCCAGTAATATATCAATAGCAATGGCCTACTACTATATATACTGCGCACAACTGAAATGCACCACAGGTATGGATGGATAGTATACTTGACGACACAGAGGTAGGTAGAGCAGTGGCCTTCTTACCATACTGCTATATAGTATATACTGGTGGTCAGCAAACTGTGCAAAACTGAAATGCACCACAGGTATGGATGGATAGTACACTTGACGACACAGAGGTAGGTAGAGCAGTGCACTACTGTACCGTACTGCTATATATATATAGTTATACTGGTGGTCTGAAAACTGTGCAAAACTGAAATGCACCACAGGTATGGATGGATAGTATACTTGACGACACAGAGGTAGGTAGAGCAGTGGCCTTCTGTACCGTACTGCTATATAGTATATACTGGTGGTCAGCAAACTGTGCAAAACTGAAATGCACCACAGGTATGGATGGATAGTATACTTGACGACACAGAGGTAGGTAGAGCAGTGGACTACTGTACCGTACTGCTATATATATAGTTATACTGGTGGTCAGCAAAATTCTGCACTGTCCTCCTACTATATACTACAATGCAGCACAGATATGGAGCGTTTTTCAGGCAGAGAACATATAATACTGGTGGTCACTGGTCACTGGCCAGCAAAACTCTGCACTGTCCTCCTACTATATAATACTGCTGGTCCCCAGTCCCCACAATAAAGCAATTAGCACACTGAGCATAGTCAGATATGGAGCTTTTTTTCAGGCAGAGAACGTAGATATTTGCACTTGCAGCACACTGAGCACAGATATTTGCAGCACACTGAGCACAGATATTTGCAGCACAATTTGTAGCCCACTGAACATAGAAACTGAGAGGATGCCAGCCACGTCCTCTCACAATCATCTCCAATGCACGAGTGAAAAATGGCGGCGACGTGCGGCTCCTTATATAGAATACGAATCTCACGAGAATCCGACCGTGGGATGATGACGTTCGGGCGCGCTCGGGTTAACCGAGCAAGGCGGGAGGATCCGAGTCTGCCTCGGACCCGTGTAAAATGGGTGAAGTTCGGGGGGGGTTCGGATCCCGAGGATCCGAACCCGCTCATCACTAGTTTACACCCGTTGCAAAGGGTGACCATGCAATTATAACAATCCAATTTTAAAATCGTTAACTCAACTTTGTTTAGAATTTCAACTACTGTTCCTTCTACCAAGTTCTATAGATGCCTGAAGCTCTTTCATGCACTAGCAGCTCAATTCTTGGATTGTCCTCCTCCCATACAAGAATCTCCATTAAAAAGGTTTATCACCGTTCTTTGCTTGTGTACCTCTTCCCCCGAATTTAACATTATCTGCTATCTACCAATCACTCAACAGACCTATTGACTCGATTGCAACTTGGGTTGTATAGATGATGAAACTTTGTCTATGACCCTGGGGAGCTCATACATATCCACCACATCTACAGTATAAGATTCCAGCAAATTCAGTTACTTTTATTACATAGAATCTGCCTTACCCTGAGAGACTAATAGAATTTGGCAGTTGTACTATTGATGTGTTCCTTAAATGGTTCCTGAGGAACTTTTTGCACCTTTTATGGGACTATCTTCTTGTTCAGAGATTCTGGGCTAAGGTAATTTTTGCAATTTCTTCTACTTGGGTTTCAAAATCCATTCTCATGCCTGTAGGGTGCTACTAGGGGTTTTTGGTAGAGTATTTTCTCAATACACATAGACAGGTAGACAGGTAGACAGTATGGACAGGCAGACAGGTAGACAGTATACTGATAGTATTTGTATGCTGGATAAAGTGTGTATAGCTCGTTACTTGATGGCCACCATAGACCCCGAGTTTAGCGTTTGGACCATAGATGGCATTGGTGGTAGCAATCTCGCTACAATAGGGAGTCTGCAAAATGTTCTGCTCCCTCTCTGCTATATCTCCCAAATAACACTGGGGACAGCCATAACCACTATACACAAGTAGCTCCAAACTCACTATACTGGTATATCAATGTGTACATTTATTTAGTTTTATGCTTATCTATTCTTGTCTCTTCACTGCAAAAAGTTTTTCTTTTTCTATTTGTGTTCCATTCGCTGTTCTAAGGACTCTGCTAATGCTTCAATGCATAATATCATCATATATTCTATCTTTTATGTAAAGCTGCTATATGTTCACTGGTGTTGTATGATGTGTTCTCATAATATTTGCAGTACCTTTATGTTTGCTTTAATTGACATTGCTCTTTTTTTATATATTGCACCTGTCATCATTTACTTGGAGACTTTCGCAGCTTCATTTACTGAACTCCACACCCTATTCTGCTATTTTACTGTAGCTGTATTACTTTTACTTTTTTATTTGTTTTTTATTGTTAATTGTTGTGAAAATCAATAAAAAATAATCCATTAAAAAAAAATGTTTTTAACATATGCAAATCAGATCATAGTCCTTATAGTAGTTTAGCATTTATCATGTGTGTGTGTGTGTGTGTGTGTGTGTGTGTGTGTGTGTATGTGTGTGTGTGTGTGTGTGTGTGTTTCATTTTGTAGTTCTTAGATTACACATCTTTATTGTGTTTTGCAGTTAATAAAAATTTACATAATTCTGGAATATTTGCCTTTTCTAATACAATATGTTTCATCCTCATTTACCCAAGAAGATGAGGAAGTGAGTCACATCAGGATGTGTGTGCAATATTTTCATGTGATGCAGCAATATATACTGTACTACTGTATATAACAAATGCCGAGAAAAAAACTATTTACAAAAACAAGCTTTGCAAAAAAAGTGGCTATGCAAAGTATGACATATAATAACACACACTAAACCACTTTAGCTAAAGCCCTTCCTGTTGCAAATGGTGGCATTCATCAGCAATATTGTCAAAAACTCATAGGGGCCTATTCAATTGATGTCGGATCCTTTCCGACAGAAAGGATCCGACAGTTCAGTATTAAATTTGAGGCCAAATCTGACAGGTTTTGGATGTTTTCGACAATGTCAATCCGACTTTTGTTTAAAGTTGGATTGACATTGTCGAAAATGGACCAAAAACCTGTCGGATTTGGCTGCAAATCCAACCAAACAGGTGGATCCGCGGCTAATCCGCCTATCCACGTATTTTCCGACAAGTCGGAAAAATGGCATCCCCATTAAATAGGTTGAATCATGATTTGACCTAAAAAAGTCGGAAACTGACATCTTTCCGATTAAACGGCAGCTCCAACAACAATTGAATAGACTCCATAGTCTGTCTATAAGATATTGCACATAGAAAAGGTGAGGATCATCTGGAGCATCATGTTACTCGTTTGTTATGCTAGAGCAAAAATAAAATACAATAATCTTAATTTCAACCTTATTCATAGATATGATTGATTAGTGCAAATATAACTATATATACAGTAGTTCATGACTGTCATCTTGTTTTTAAGTTGCATTTCTCAAACTAAATAAATAATAGTAAAATAAAACATTTGTCCGGTATTCACTAAAATGGAGAGTCTTATTGTACAGTAAGTCATTGCCGTCAGATAACAGCATCATTGATGACATAATACTATTGTCACAGCCTGGCATTCTGGAACACATATTTAAACGTTCTCAGAGGGGAACGGATAAATCAGAAATGGTGTAATACTGTAGCTTGTTACAAAAGTTCTCCATGGAGACTGGTAGTTTCAGGTTGAAGGTGCTTCTTATGGCATCATGGTGTTTATGTGAAAACCAGCATGGCTGAGAGTTTTAGGTTCCCCAAAATGTTAGTACTCTAGAACCATCTGTGTTTTCCTAATGGTGAAGCCAGTAATGATCTTGACAGCTGTTGCTACTGTTGTTTTCTAAGGAGTACAAGAAGATGACACCTTGGGCTAAATTTACTAAGCAGCGGATTTGGTGCAATTTATAAACCTCCAGAAACTGTGTTGGACAGACAGTTTTTTTTTCAGGTCCAATAGTATTTACTAAGCTGTTATTTTTTTTATGTATAAATCAAAACTGCAATCGATCCCTGTTGGGTTCTAAATGACAACTCTCTGTGGAGTGTTCCATGTGGCAGTAGTTTCTATTTAAACCACCGCAGATTAGAAGCTATTCTATTTATCTTCATTTAATGGTGCTTTTATAGAAACAACATTCAGTTAACATCATAGGAAATGACCACTGAGTAATAGAAGGTATTCATTTACTTGTGCTACTCAATTTGTTACAGAAAGCATAATTCATAGAAACAGACAATGGGCTACAATCACTTTGTGAGTTTGTGAGGAGTGTAAGTGGAGAACCAGAAAGCTATAGGAAATTTTTAGGAGAAAGATATAGGGCCTAATTCAGAGCCAAAAATCCCTAAAAAAATACCTATGGTGCATCAATTTCACTGTTGATTTGTTTCTTTTTCTGTATATTGTCTATTTCAGGTGTGTTTTACAAATAGCCTGTTTTTTTAAGTCCTGTGTGTGTTGTTTTTGGGTGTGAGTGTGGTATGATTGTATGATTGTGGTTTACTTTTTATTTTTTGGGGGGATAATATCCCTGTCAGTCTTGCCTGTCAAAATCAATTGATATACCTGACTTTAATCAATGATGTACATAGGAGTAATGGACATAAGTGCAGGTCATTAAAACAAATAGAAACAAAATGAGAGGAGTGGTAAGATATAATGGTGTATTATAAAGTGTCACACAGGGTGGTCTTCAGTATGCCGACTGTCGGGATCCCGGCGCACAGTTTACCGGCACCGGGATCCCGACAGCCGGCATACCAACACTTATTCTCCCTCGTGGGGGTCCACTACCCCCCTGGAGGGAGAATAAAATAGTGTGGTGCGCGTAGCGCGCCACCGTGCCCGTAGCGTGGCGAGCGCAGCGAGCCCGCAAGGGGCTCATTTGCACTCGCCAAACTGTCGGTAAGCCGGCGGTCGGGCTCCCGGCGCCGGTATGCTGGTCGCCGGGAGCCCGACCGCCGGCATATCGTAGTGAACCCGTCACACAAGCAGGCCTCCAGAGTCCCAGGAGATTTTGATATCACCTGTTCCATAGTTAATTACATTTTGTAAGAGGTTTTCTGACAGTGAAGACACAATGCTCCAATTCTATGTTGTTGTTGTTAACAAGTGCCCACCACTTGTATATATCCGGTGGCTCCAGAGTACACTACAAGAAGGCAATGATAACCTTGGAAAAAATGAACAGGCCCAGAAGATAATGATAAATATTATAAGATATTTTTGGAGAGAACACTTATCCACTTCCCATTTAATCCAATTTCTGTAAGTGAGAGCACATTAAAGATAGGGAATTACTTTCCTAGAGGGCAATTTAAGGAGTGTGAGTACAAGATGGTAAAGAGACACCAAAATATAATGGTTTTTAAACTGGGCATGCACAGCATGATTGAACTGAAAATATTGATAAAAGGCTATTTGACAAAGTTAAAATTCCGACTGCAGGTGACATTATATGGCTTAACCTGAGATAACACTTGGGCCTTCTTAACTTAATCATTCAGACCACACAGTAAAAGAGCAGTACATATCAAATAACAGCAACACAACGAAAATGGGCAAAATAGAAACAATGGAAGAAAATAACGTTAAGGTATACCTAATCCAAAAATACCAAATAAACTAAATGAACCTAAATTAAGCCAGAACCCAATATTGCAGTTGACCACCAACACAATGCAGTGTCAGCAGAACAAGCCACAGGTCGGAATTAGTATGGATGATTGGCGCATGGGATTCTGGTGGGCATAATGCAGACGCCAGGATCCCGATGTTCAAAATCCCGACAGGGGTGAGTAGAGGGTATTTACCCCTCTCTCCTACCCCCTAACCCTCTAGTACCGTAGCCTAAACCTAACCTCCCCCTTTAATGCCTGAACATAACCACCCCACATGGAGGTGCCTAAACCTAACCTCCCATACCCACCGCCTAAACCTTACCCTTCCTCCCTCCCCCACACCCTGGCCCTATCCTCCCCAGAGGGTACCTAACCCTAACGCTCCCTCCCAGCATTCTAACCGTACAACCACCACCCACGCAGCCTAACCCAAATCACCCAGGTAGCACCTAAACCTTACCCTGCCCCCTTCCCGTCAATAAACCTAACCCGCCGTCTGGTGTAATGGACCGTATTCCGCCTGTCGGGAGTTTCAGTGTCGGGATTCCAATGGGTGTCGGGATTCTGGCGTCGTTATTTTGGCTGTGTATAAAAATTAGTGATGAGCGGGTTCAGTTTCTCGGAAACCGAACCCTCCCGAACTTCACCCATTTTACACGGGTCCGAGGCAGGTTCGAACCTTGCCGCCTTGCTCGGCTAACCCGAGCGCGCCCGAACGTCATCATCCCGCTGTCGGATTCTCGCGAGATTCGAATTCTATATAAGCAGCCGCGCGTCACCGCCATTTTCACTCGTGCATTGGAGATGATAGGGAGAGGACGTGGCTGGCGTCCTCTCCGTTTATTGTTGAACTTGATTGCTTTATTGCTTAATTGTGGGGAGGACTGGGGAGCAGCTGTTAGGAGGAGTACAGTGCAGAGTTTTGCTGATAAGTGACCACCAGTTTTATCCGTTCTCTGCCTGAAATAAACGCTCCATACCATATCTGTGCTCAGTGTGCTGCATAATATATCTGTGCTCACACTGCTTAATTGTGGGGACTGGGGAGCAGCTGTATTATATAGCATGAGTACAGTGCAGAGTTTTGCTGACAGTGACCACCAGTATACGTTGTCTGCCTGAAAAACACTCCATATCTGTGCTCAGTGTGCTGCTTTATTGTGGGGACTGGGGACCACCAGTATAATTAATATTATATAGGAGGAGTACAGTGCAGAGTTTTGCTGACCAGTGACCACCAGTATACTATATATAGCAGTACGATACGGAAGGCCACTGCTGTGCCTACCTCTGTGTCGTCATTAAGTATACTATCCATCTACATTCTATACCTGTGGTGCATTTTAGTTTTGCAGTTTGCTGACACAGTGACCACCAGTATACTATATATAGCAGTACGGTAGGCCACTGCTGTACCTACCTCTGTGTCGTCATTCATTAAGTATATTATCCATCTACATTCTATACCTGTGGTGCATTTTAGTTTTGCAGTTTGCTTACACAGTAACCACCAGTATACTATATATAGCAGTACGGTAGGCCACTGCTGTACCTACCTCTGTGTCGTCATTAATTAAGTATACTATCCATCTACATTCTATACCTGTGGTGCATTTTAGTTTTGCAGTTTGCTGACACAGTGACCACCAGTATACTATATATAGCAGTACGGTACGGAAGGCCACTGCTGTACCTACCTCTGTGTCGTCATTCATTAAGTATACTATCCATCTACATTCTATACCTGTGGTGCATTTTAGTTTTGCAGTTTGCTGACACAGTGACCACCAGTATACTATATATAGCAGCACGGTAGGCCACTGCTGTACCTACCTCTGTGTCGTCATTCATTAAGTATACTATCCATCTACATTCTATACCTGTGGTGCATTTTAGTTTTGCAGTTTGCTGACACAGTGACCACCAGTATACTATATATAGCAGTACGGTACGGAAGGCCACTGCTGTACCTACCTCTGTGTCGTCATTCATTAAGTATACTATCCATCTACATTCTATACCTGTGGTGCATTTTAGTTTTGCAGTTTGCTGACACAGTGACCACCAGTATTATATATATAGCAGTACGGAAGGCCACTGCTGTACCTACCTCTGTGTCGTCATTCATTAAGTATACTATCCATCTACATTCTATACCTGTGGTGCATTTTAGTTTTGCAGTTTGCTGACACAGTGACCACCAGTATACTATATATAGCAGTACGGTACGGAAGGCCACTGCTGTACCTACCTCTGTGTCGTCATTCATTAAGTATACTATCCATCTACATTCTATACCTGTGGTGCATTTTAGTTTACAGTTTGCTGACACAGTGACCACCAGTATACTATATATAGCAGTACGGAAGGCCACTGCTGTACCTACCTCTGTGTCGTCATTCATTAAGTATACTATCCATCTACATTCTATACCTGTGGTGCATTTTAGTTTTGCAGTTTGCTGACACAGTGACCACCAGTATACTAAATATAGCAGTACGGTAGGCCACTGCTGTACCTACCTCTGTGTCGTCATTCATTAAGTATACTATCCATCTACATTCTATACCCGTGGTGCATTTTAGTTTTGCAGTTTGCTGACACAGTGACCACCAGTATACTATATATAGCAGTACGGTACGGAAGGCCACTGCTGTACCTACCTCTGTGTCGTCATTCATTAAGTATACTATCCATCTACATTCTATACCTGTGGTGCATTTTAGTTTTGCAGTTTGCTGACACAGTGATCACAGTATACTATATATAGCAGTACGGTAGGCCACTGCTGTACCTACCTCTGTGTCGTCATTCATTAAGTATACTATCCATCTACATTCTATACCTGTGGTGCATTTTAGTTTTGCAGTTTGCTGACACAGTGACCACCAGTATACTATATATAGCAGTACGATACGGAAGGCCACTGCTGTGCCTACCTCAGTGTCGTCATTAAGTATACTATCCATCTACATTCTATACCTGTGGTGCGCCTCTTTTTTTCTTTGCATCATGTGCTGTTTGGGGACAATTTTTTTGAAGTGCCATCCTGACTTGACACTGCAGTGCCACTCCTAGATGGGCCAGGTGTTTGTGTCGGCCACTTGTGTCGCTTAGCTTAGTCACACAGCGACCTTGGTGCGCCTCTTTTTTTCTTTGCATCATGTGCTGTTTGGGGACAATTTTTTTGAAGTGCCATCCTGTCTTGACACTGCAGTGCCACTCATAAATGGGCCAGGTGTTTGTGTCGGCCACTTGTGTCGCTTAGCTTAGTCACACAGCGACCTTGGTGCGCCTCTTTTTTTCTTTGCATCATGTGCTGTTTGGGGACAATTTTTTTGAAGTGCCATCCTGTCTTGAAACTGCAGTGCCACTCCTAGATGGGCCAGGTGTTTGTGTCGGCCACTTGTGTCGCTTAGCTTAGTCACACAGCGACCTTGGTGCGCCTCTTTTTTTCTTTGCATCATGTGCTGTTTGGGGACAATTATTTTGAAGTGCCATCCTGTCTTGACACTGCAGTGCCACTCCTGGATGGGCCAGGTGTTTGTGTCGGCCACTTGTGTCGCTTAGCTTAGTCACACAGCGACCTTGGTGCGCCTCTTTTTTTCTTTGCATCATGTGCTGTTTGGGGACAATTATTTTGAAGTGCCATCCTGTCTTGACACTGCAGTGCCACTCCTAGATGGGCCAGGTGTTTGTGTCGGCCACTTGTGTCGCTTAGCTTAGTCACACAGCGACCTGGGTGCGCCTCTTTTTTTCTTTGCATCATGTGCTGTTTGGGGACAATTTTTTTGAAGTGCCATCCTGTCTTGACACTGCAGTGCCACTCCTGGATGGGCCAGGTGTTTGTGTCGGCCACTTGTGTCGCTTAGCTTAGTCACACAGCGACCTTGGTGCGCCTCTTTTTTCTTTGCATCATGTGCTGTTTGGGGACAATTTTTTTGAAGTGCCATCCTGTCTTGACACTGCAGTGCCACTCCTAGATGGGCCAGGTGTTTGTGTCGGCCACTTGTGTCGCTTAGCTTAGTCACACAGCGACCTTGGTGCGCCTCTTTTTTTCTTTGCATCATGTGCTGTTTGGGGACAATTTTTTTGAAGTGCCATCCTGTCTTGACACTGCAGTGCCACTCCTGGATGGGCCAGGTGTTTGTGTCGGCCACTTGTGTCGCTTAGCTTAGTCACACAGCGACCTTGTTGCGCCTCTTTTTTTCTTTGCATCATGTGCTGTTTGGGGACAATTTTTTTGAAGTGCCATCCTGTCTTGACACTGCAGTGCCACTCCTAGATGGGCCAGGTGTTTGTGTCGGCCACTTGTGTCGCTTAGCTTAGTCACACAGCGACCTTGGTGCACCTCTTTTTTTCTTTGCATCATGTGCTGTTTGGGGACCATTTTTTTGAAGTGCCATCCTGTCTTGACACTGCAGTGCCACTCCTAGATGGGCCAGGTGTTTGTGTCGGCCACTTGTGTCGCTAAGCTTAGTCACACAGCAACCTTGGTGCACCTCTTTTTTTCTTTGCATCATGTGCTGTCTGGGGACAATTTTTTTGAAGTGCCATCCTGTCTTGACACTGCAGTGCCACTCCTAGATGGGCCAGGTGTTTGTGTCGGCCACTTGTGTCGCTTAGCTTAGTCACACAGCGACCTTGGTGCGCCTCTTTTTTTCTTTGCATCATGTGCTGTTTGGGGACAATTTTTTTAAAGTGCCATCCTGTCTTGACACTGCAGTGCCACTCCTAGATGGGCCAGGTGTTTGTGTCGGCCACTTGTGTCGCTTAGCTTAGTCACACAGCGACCTTGGTGCGCCTCTTTTTTTCTTTCCATCATGTGCTGTTTGGGGACAATTTTTTTGAAGTGCCATCCTGCCTGACACTGCAGTGCCACTTCTAGATGGGCCAGGTATTTGTGTCGGCCACTTGTGTCGCTTAGCTTAGCCATCCAGCGACCTCGGTGCAAATTGTAGGACTAAAAATAATATTGTGAGGTGTGAGGTGTTCAGAATAGACTGGAAATGAGTGGAAATTATGGTAATTGAGGTTAATAATACTATGGGATCAAAATGACCCCCAAATTCTATGATTTAAGCTGTTTTTTAGGGTTTTTTGAAAAAAACACCCGAATCCAAAACACACCCGAATCCGACAAAAAATTTTCGGTGAGGTTTTGCCAAAACGCGTCCGAATACAAAACACGGCCGCGGAACCGAATCCAAAACCAAAACACAAAACCCGAAAAATGTCCGGTGCACATCACTAATAAAAATGTGTATAAAAGGGGCTCTGCCTGGCACAAAGTGTATAAAAGGGGCTCTGCCTGGCGCAATGTGTATAAATGGCTGTACCTGGCGCAGTATGTATAAGGGGTTCTTCCTGGAATGTATAAGGTGTACTACTGTCTGGTGTAATGTGACTGACAGACACTACTGTGCGGTGTAATGTGATTTGGTACAATTCTGTGGCCACGCCACTTCCCATGAAGCCATGCCCTTATATTTTTGACACACGCCTTCGGCGCGCACTATCCCTGTTTTTAATGAGAGGGGTCGCCAAAGGAAACATTCGCCCTGGGCGCTACAAGGTCTAGAACCAGCCCTGACTACAGCATATACAGACTATGAGGGGAGGGGAGCACACTGACGCATATACAGACTAGGCGGGGGCACACTGACGCATATACAGCCTAGGAGGGGGGCACACTGACGCATATACAGACTAGGAGAGGAGGGCGGCACACTAATAGACATACAGACTAGGAGGGGAGGGGGGCACACTGATGCATATACAGACTAGGAGGGGGCACACTAACGCATATACAGACTAGGAGGGGAGGGTGGCACACTAATACACATACAGACTAGGAGGGGAGGGGGGCACACTAATACATATACAGACTATGAGGGGGCACATTGACGCATATTCAGACTAGGAGGGTTGGGGGGCACATTAATTGGTAACGTCTAGATCCCCTTTGCTGAAAGGACCTTTCCCATAATACACTAAGACGTAATGCTGAGCAAAGTGAGACTCCGGCCCAAAGTGTGACGAGTGAAGCGAGCCCGCGAGGGTACAGTGGAGCCCCAAAAAATCTCCAGAAAATAATTTACAACAACTTACAATAACTTACAACCTAGATTGGAGAAAAAAAATCAAATGCTGTAATGGCATAAAACAACTTCCGCCCTCAGCTAATGTCACATCTTGGTCCGATCTTGGTCCCATGGGGATGTACATTCTACCCAGACTAGGGCATATACAGACTAGGAGGGGAGAAGGCACACTAATGCATATAGTTTTAAGGACACACTCCTTTTCAGTAGCCATATCGTCTTTTTAAGAGCACGCAACAGTTATACCGTTTTATTTCCCATACCTACACTTCAAAATTCCCACTTAGACGACCACTGTATGTATGGGTCTGTTGTTCTGCTCCTCTATGAAATGGTTGAAGGTAGGCACTAGCTATGACTTCCATGGAGATAGCCACACCCATGGCACAGACCACACCCCCTATTTAGACCACACCCACCACAGCACTTGTCACACCTCCTGCCAAGGCACACAATAGGCCCTTCATACATTTCAGCTCCAGGCCCATGTGGACCTTAATCTGGCACTGCTGCTCAGAGGTGTATTTAGGGGACCAGGCGCCCCTGGCAAAGTAAGGGACTGTCGTTCCCCCCCCCCCCCCCATATTTGAAATAGGGAAGGTGCATGTGCAAAAAAGGGGCACGATCTTGTGGGAAGGGGGCATGACCACACAATAGTACTCCCAATTCAAATTACTTTACACAGTAGTACCCCTTATACACATTATGTTACACACTAGTGCCCCTTACACATCATGCCCACACAGTAATCCTTGTTACACTGTGGAAAAATCAGCAGTGCCTGGTGCAGTCAAGGAGGGGCACTGCCCAGCAATGCCACCCGAAGTCAGGGGGTATAATCAAATATCAATGGCAGTGAAAAGTTATCTCTGCGCACTACCTAGTAGTGGTGATGTAGTGATATATTAAGAATAGCATTCTAGTAGTTTATTTTGAGTTTCTTCACTATAGTGCATTGTGGTGCCGAACACCGGTGCCAGCTCGTGGCTGCTGTGCGACCCACCAGCCCATGCACTGCCACTACTAAGTGATTCCACTCCCTGTCCAAGGGTGGCACCACCAGGCAGCGCCCCCACCTCTGCCAGTGCACCTGGTGAGTGTCATCCTGGCCAATGGGTAGATAACCTCCTGTCCCCAGAACATAGCTGTAGTTCCCACCCCCTCTCAGACATAGAAGTAGTCTCCATCCCGCTCCCAGCACATAGCCGTAGTCTCCATCACGCTCCCAGCACATAGCCATAATCTCCATTCTCCACCCAGCACATAGTCGTAGTCCCCATCCTCCCAGCACATAGTCGTAATCTCCATTCACCTCCCAGCACATAGCCGTAGCCCCATCCCCCTCCCAGCACATAGCCATGGTCTCACCCCTCCCTGCGCATAGCCATGGTCTGCCCCCTCCCTGCACATAGCCATGGTCTCCCCCCTCCCTGCACATAGACATAGCCATGGTCTCACCCTTCCCTGCGTATAGTCTTCTTCCCTCCCAGCGCGGAGTCTCCCCCCTCCCTGCATATAGTCCTCTCCCCTCCCAGCACAGTCTCTCCCCGTGCATATAGTCCTCTCCCCTCCCAGCACAGAGTCGTTGTCCCCCCGCGTATATAGTCCTCTCCCCTCCCAGCACAATCCCCCCCCTGCATATAGTCCTCTCCCCTCCCAGCAGAGAGTCTCCCCCCTGCATATAGTCCTCTCCCCTCCCAGCACAGAGCCCCCCCCCCGCATATAGTTCTCTCCCCTCCCAGTACATAGTCTTCCCCTCCCTGCATAGAGTCCTCTACCCTCCCAGCACAGAGTCTCCCCCTCCCTGCATATAGTCCTTTCACCCTCCTGCATATAGTCCTCCCCCCTCCTTGCATATAGTCCTCTCCCCTCCCTGCATATAGACCTCCCGCCTCAAAGCACATATCAATTAATATGTTGCCGTACCTAATGTGATGAGCTGGGCATCGCCTGGGCTGGAGGATTGCACAGTAGGCAGGAACACCACACTTCAGCACCGCAACACACTTTGTGAAGAAAGTGAAAGTAAACTACAGCTCCCAGCAACCCTTGCTGCCAGGAGCTCCCGACAAAAAGGGCTGCTGGGAACTGTAGTTTACTTTCACGTTCTTCACTAGTGCATTGCGGTGCCAAACACTGACGCCTGTTCCTGCCTACTGTGAGATCCTCCAGCCCAGGCGATGCCACTACTAAGTGATTCCACCCATTGACCGAGTGTGGCACTGCCGGCCGGTGCCCCCTCCTCGGCTGGTGCCCCTGGCGAGTGCAATCCTGGCCAATAGGTAGATACGCCCCTGCTGCTGCTATCTCCATATCTCCAGACTGCAAGCCTGTGCAAATATTCCTGCTTTCCTGTGCAGTTTTAGACTGCTTATCATCTCACAGCCAGTATCTGTGTTCATTATCACTCCTTTATACCTAATTATTAGGTCTTCCAGCAAGTGCTTGATTCTATTGGAGGGCAGTACATCATTTACTCTCAGTTTTGTGCCTCATTCTGATTTCCATATCAGTTCAGTTCCTACAGTATGCACTAGATTCACCGCCGTAACTAGCTGTGCTCCAGTGGTGCCTTGCCCACAGCGCATATGCGCTGTAGTGCACCATCTGGCAGCACCACCCGCACGGCTGCTCAAGGAGGTGCCATCCGCACTGCAGCACCGCACTAGTGAAAAAACTGGAAATAAACTACAGCTCCCAGCAGCCCTTGTTGCTGGAAGCTCCTGGCAGCAAGGGCTCCTGGTAGCTGTAGTTTATTTCAAGTTTGATCACTCAGAGTGGGTCTTGCCGTGTACTGTTGCCAGCCTGACAGGAGCGGAGACAGAGAGACAGCCCTCGCTGCTGGGAGCTGAGCTCTCAGGCTGTCAGTGGGCGGAGCCAAGCTCGGGATGAAGGAAGAGACAGAAGGTCCACTCCGGAGGAATAGAGGTGACAGGGATTGTGTAAGTCTGTCACTCTCTTCCTCATATCCCTCTGTATAACTCCTTCATCTCTACCTCTATATAACACCTCTCCCCTCTCTCTTATCTCTCCTTCTGTATAAAACTCTCCCCCTGTATAGCACTCTCCCCTACCTTATCTCTCCCCCTATATAACACGCTCCCCTACCTTATCTCTCCCACTGTATTACACTCTCCCTTACCTTATCTCTCCCTCTGTATAACACTTTCACCTACCTTATCTCTCCCCCTGTATAACACTCTCACCTATCTTATCTCTCCCCCTGTGTAACACTCTCACCTGCCTTATCTCTCCCCCTGTATAACACTCTCCCCTACCTTATCTCTTCCCCTGTATAACACTCTCCCCTACCTTGTCTCTTCCCCTGTATAACACTCTCCCCTGTCTTATCTCTCCCCCTGTATAACACTCTTCCCTACCTTATCTCATACCCTGTATAATACTCTCCCCTTTCTTATCTCTTCCCCTATATAACACTCTCCCCTACCTTATCGCTTACTCTGTATAACACTCTCCCCTACCTTATCTCTTCCCATGTATAACACTCTACCCTACCTTATCTCTTCCCCTGTATAACACTCTCCCCTATCTTATCTCTCCCCCTGTATAACACTCTTCCCTACCTTATCTCATACCCTGTATAATACTCTCCCCTTTCTTATCTCTTCCCCTATATAACACTTTCCCCTACCTTATCGCTCACCCTGTATAACACTCTCCCCTATCTTATCTGTTACCCTGTATAACACTCTCCCCCTGTATAATACCCTCTCCTTCCTCCTCGCTCCCTCTGTATAACACCCTCTCCTTCCTTCTCTCTACCTTTGATTAACACCCTCTCCATCCTCCTCGCTCCATCTGTATAACGCTCTCTTCTTCCTCATATCTCCCTCTGTATAACACTCTCTCCTTCCTCTTCTCTCCCTCTGTATAACACCATATCTTTCCTCCTCGCTCCCTCTGTATAACACTCTTCTTCCCGGTATCTCTCTCTGTATAACACGCTCCCTCTCTCATTCCTCCTCGATCCCCCTGGATAACACTCTCCTCTTCCTCATATCTCCCTCTGTATAACAATCTCTCCTTCCTCTTTTCTCCTTCTGTATAACATCCTCTCCTTCCTCCTCGCTCCCTCCGTATGACACTCTTCTTCCTCGTATTTCTCTCTGTATAACACTTCTCCTTCCTCGTCTCTCCTTCTGTATAACACTTTCTTCTTCCTCTTCTCTCCCTCTGTATAACAATCTCTCCTTCCTCTTCTCTCCCTCTGTATAACACTCTCTTCTTCTTCTTCTTCTATCCCTCTGTATAACACCCTCTCCTTTCTCCTCTTTCCCTCTGTATAACACTCTCTCCTTCCTCCTCACTCCCTCTGTTTAACACTCTCTTCCACGTCTCTCCCTCTTTATAACACTCTCTTCTTCCTCTTCTCTACCTCTGTATAACCCCCTCTTCTTCCTTCTCTCTCTCTCTCTGTATAACACTCTCTCTTTCTTTCTCGCTCCCTCTGTATAACAGCACCACCTTTCCCCCAGATCGGATGCCCCACCCCCTGCAGTGCAGCAGAAGCCAAGCGAGTCCGGAATCAGATCTCCGGTGACCTTATCCCCACCTGCCGTCAGTCACAGAGCTAAGGGTGATGCTTAAAACAAGAATGTTATTTTATATTTCTCTAACTGGCGGAATGTGTAAAAGGGGGCGCTACCTGGTGTAATGTGTAAAATGGGGCTCTACCTGGTGTAGTGTGTGACAGAAGCTCTACCTAGCTTAATGTGTAAAAGGGGCTCTGCCTGGTGTAATGTGTGACAGGGGCTCTATCTTGCATAATTTGTAAAAGGGGCTCTACCAGGTGTAATGTGTGCAAGTGGCGTTACTGTGCAGTATTATTTGAGTAATGGAGACTACTGTGCAGCGTAATATGAATTGGTATTATTTTGTGGTCACACCCCTTCCCCATGAAGTCATGCCCCTATATTTTTGGCGCGCGCCTACGGTGCGCACTGGCCCTGTTTTAAATATATATTTTTTTTTTGGGGGGGGGTGCGCCGATGCTGTTTCTAGTTATGGCACTAACTAGCCTGCTTCTGTTGCACTGTACTCCTGTATTAGGAAGAACATCATAAAATCATCTAACTTCTTTCACTCCAGTCTCAACCAGTATTGAGCCCAAACAACACAAATTCTGCTTGTTATATTTTAAGGATTTGGAAACACAGATTGTGTTTTTATTTGTTATCACATGAACAGAGTTTCTCAGCATATAGTAACCCTGATTTTTCCACTTCTTTTCTACTATAGAGAAACCCTATATTCCCTCCCATCATAATCCTATTTAACAAGTTTGTAACACAGAGTCATCATACAGTATGTATAAAACATGTATGTGATCCACAGGGCAGTAACTAAGTGTGCCAGTGGTGCCTGGCACACAGCGCAGGACCACTGGCAACACCCGCTTGCCACTGCCGTCACCGCTGCTGCACTATGGGGTCCACCCACCTCCCTAGCTGACGTTGAACTCAGCTGCATTTGCGCCCCAGCTACCTCTTCTCACATAGGTAGCCAGGTAGTGCTGCAGCTTGAGTCTCCATCTCTGGTTATGCCTCCCAGCTTCCCCACCCCCCTCGCTGCCATCGTCTTCTGGGAGTGCTGCCCCCAGCCCACCCACAGTGCCCTGCACTGCGAAAAGCAGCAGCGTTAGGTGTGAGAGAAGAACAGAAACAGGCAGCTGGAGGACAGAGCCAAACGTAAGTATAACTCACACACACACACACTCTCTCTCTCTCCACTATCCCTCTCTTTCCCCCACTCTGTCTCTATTCCCCTCTCCCCCCCCTCTCTCTCTCCCCCTCTCCCCACTCCTCTCTCTCTCCTCCCCCCCTCTTCCTCACCGGCATTGTAAAAGGGGCTACATCTAGCATCATGCATAAAAGGGTCTCTGGTGTAATATGTATAAGGAGGCTTTACCTGGCATAATACATACAGTATAATGTGCTCAACCTGGCGTAATGTGTATAAGAAGGCTCTACCTGATGTAATGTGAATAAGGAGGCTGTACTTGGCGTAATATGTATAATGTGCTCTATCTGATGTAATATGTATAATGTGCTCTACCTCGCATAATATGTATAATGTGCTCTACCTGGCGTAATGTGTATAAGGAGGCTCTACCTGTCATAATTTGTACAATGTGCTTTACCTGGCATAATGTGTATAAGGAGGCTCTATCTGGAGTTATGTGCATAAGGAGCTCTACCTGGCGTAATGTGCATAAATGGCACTACTGTGTGGTGTAATTTGAATAATGGAGACTACTGTGCGGTGTAATATGAATTGATATTATCTTGTGACCACGCCCCTTCCCCATGAAGCCATGACTATATTTTTTATGCATGCCTATGGCACGCGTTGTCCCTGTTTTACATATCAAGGAGGGAGGGGGGGCACCGACTCTATTTGGCACATGTTACTAAAATGTCTAGTTACGGCTCTGGGGATCCAGGTGGCTTTATGCTAAGCAATGAACAATTGAAAGACTGTATTGGGTTCACGACCAGATAATCCATAGGGTATTACAGCTGCCTTGTGCCCACCAGGCTGCATGGGACTAGGCTGCAGAGACCCACCTAATGCCAGCCAAGAACCACAATAGGAAATAGGCAATAATGGGGCACACTCACAGCAGCTACTTCCTGCTGCTACTTTATTGGTGAGACACCCAGGGGGTCAGAGGAGCATGAAGAGTCTGGATGGAGGAGCCCAGCACCCATGCTACTCTGATCTGAGAAGAAAGGGACAGGGGTATAATGACTTGGTCAAATCTTCAGTACAAGTAGCATGGGGTTGCAGGGAACTGCTGAATTCTCCACATCAAGGTGTGAGTTGGGAAACTATAGATCAGGCATGTCCAAAGTCCGGCCCAGGGGCCAATTGCGGCCCGTGCTTAAATTACACTGGTCCGCAGCCTCTGTTAAAGCTATTTTAGTGGTGTGACCTGGCGTCTGAAGGCTAGAGAGTCGTGTCTCTGATGAACTCCTACCAGGGCTACCCATAAACAGCTATAGCAGACATCTTCTCCCTGCTAAGCCCACTCTTCTGCTCACCTGATATTGAGGAGACCGGAGGGGGACTGAGCTGCGGAGTTGAGGAGTGTATAAACTTGCTCCTGCGGGCTGCGGCCTTCCCCTCCACCTTAGGCCGGGATCCACAGCACAGCATGCCCCGTCCGCGGGCATACTGGACCACACAGAGAGACCCAATGTGACGTGAAGCGGCTATTGGTGTCCTCCGCTAGACGTACCCACTCTGCTGGATCCCTGCTTCTGCCGTTGATTGGCGGTGAATAGCCGGCTAGTTTTCTGTGCTCCCCTGGGACTCTGCAGTGCAACTAAGATGGCACACATGCGGCAGTAGCCATCTTGAAAAGGTCTGTGATCCTAATTTTATGCTCTTCCCCAACTAAACAATATATATATCAAGGTGCACTATTACTGGGACCCCATCTTCTATATCTGGATAGGTGTGTGCTATATCTGGATCCTTAATAACTGAACAGTGCCAGCCCTTATTTACATGTTATAAATATATGCTGTGCCATCCTAGCACTCTGACCAGCAGCTCCCTCTTGTCAACTTTTACCGCCATATAAAGGTAGGTTCCAAGAGACTCGAACATTTGCTAAGAAATTGCTGAGCTTGTTTGGCTCTACAGTACATACTTGTGCGAAAAAATATTCTCGGTTATGAATCATAACAAAAACGCGTGAGAACAAGACTAAGTGACCCTCACCTGCTTGACATCTTGCGCATCAAAATCATTGTCTTTGAGCCAGACCTGGCCTATTTACTGTAGTCGGGATCTCATTATCACCCTTCACATTAGAGCAGGTAAGACAAGTTATTTGTTTAGTCTTCTGAGGTGATTAGTGGTTCAAAGAATGTCTTGCTTTATAAAACAAATTGCTAAAAACAGCAACAATAATTTGGGTCTGTGTCTGTTCCTACATTATTATTAACCTCAATAATATTTATTTCCGGTCACTTCCAGTAAATTATGACCACCTCGCAGTTCACAATATTGTTTACCAATATTGGCCAAAAGCTGGCTAATATAAGCAACAGAGCAGCAGCAGAAACACACAGTGGTTTCTATTTAAAACTGTGTTGCAAACTAATAATATATTAGAGCAATAACCAATAAAAATGTCTGTGCAAAAAAAGACTGTCCCCAATGCCCCTCAAAAATATAGCCCATTATGAAATGAAAAGTGATGCAAGATGGAGTTGTCCTTGGACCTTCCCACCCTTATTTTGTATATCAAAAAGAACGTTTAACAAAATGAACACTTTAGCGACAGGTACTGCCACTTTTGTACCTGAAGTGCTTGTTTTGTTTTTCTCGCCACAAACCAAGTTTTTTGAAGGACTACCTCTGATCATTAATGAGGAGGTGGATGATGAGGATGTTGATAGTGGATATTGCATGTGCTGGTCTAGACTGCTGGTAGTTGATATTGGACTGTTTGTTATTATTTTACAAATGATTACAATTTTGTAAAATACATTTTATGAATTTGGTATAAATGACGTAACATTGAGAAGGTGCCTAAATGGTTCACATCCCTACCTCTACTAACTTTGTCCTAACAAATGGAACAGATGCCTTCACAAATTTTGTCAGGATTTGGGTAAAAGTAATTCCAAACCCAAGAGGTGGCTTTTTTGGTCTTATGCCCAGGCATGACAATGGCTTTTTTTTTTATCCTGAGCAAGAACTGCTGCCACTGGTGGCTAACTTACATAAACCACATGCTCATAATCAACATTGTCCTCATTAGCACCAGATAGTACACAAGTATCCCCTCATCCTGTGGCACTTTCACACTAGTATACTCAATTTCTATCATGTCATCATCACCATCTTTACTTGTACTGCTTATATCCACATGCGCAGAAGGTGCAGATATGGTTAAAAGAGGCTATTCTGTGAATACAGTATTAGAAATGTCAGACTCATACATAGCACTCATGGACTCTCCTCAGGGACTTGTTAGGTTACTGAACAGATAGTATGTTTTTCAGCCTTAGCTGGGGTTCTCTGCACTGATTTGCCTGTTTACATTTGACGCCTCTTCTAGACTGAATGAGAAGGTATTACATCATAATGTGATGATACAGAAGAAGATTCCTTACTGACCTAGAACCACCAATTGCAAATAAAGGCCAAGACCTGATACTTTCCTTGCCACTTTGAGTGAATATATGGCATGTTGGCAATTTTTATAATTTTTGGCAGTAAACTTTCCCTGTATTAGGTAATGTTGTTTTCTTTAACTTTGTGAAAATAGGATTTTAATTACCTACCGGTAAATCCTTTTCTCGTAGTCCGTAGAGGATACTGGGATCCATTTAGTACCATGGGGTATAGATGGGTCCACTAAGAGCCATGGGCACTTTAATAATTTGATGGTGTGGGCTGGCTGCTCCCTCTATGCCCCTCCTACCAGACTCAGTCTAGGAAACTGTGCCTGAGGAGACGGACATACTTCGAGAGAAGGATAGATAATGATAGCGGTGAGATTCCGAACCAGCACACACAACAAGAGGAAAGGCAAGCTACCAAACTTGGAACAGGAACAGCAACAGCTGAACCAACATTACTTAACCAAGTAACAGTGCAGGAAGAACGAAGCACTGGGCGGGTGTCCAGTATCCTCTAATGACTACGACAAAAGGATTTACCATTAGGTAATTAAAATCCTATTTTCTCTTACGTCCTAGAGGATACTGGGGTCCATTTAATACCATGGGGATGTACCAAAGCTCCCAAACTGGTTGGGAGAGTGCTGAGGTTCCTGCAGAACTGATTGACCAAACTGAAGGTTCCCAGAGGCCAAAGTATCAAACTTGTAGAAATTTGCTCTTTTCACATACACCTTCAAAGCCCTCACAACATCCACTTTGAAGTAGCAGAGGTGTCGGTGACAACCGGAACCACAATAGGTTGGCTGATGTTAAACGCAGACACCACTTTAGGAAGAAATTGCTGATGAGTTCTGAGTACAGCTCTGTACTCATGGAAAATTAAAGAGGGACTTTGGTGAGACAAAGCCCCCAGCTCCGACACACGTCTTGCTGAAGCCAAGGCCAACAGTGTGACGGTCTTCAACGTAAGAAATTTTACATCCACATCCTACAAACCAGTCCAATTGGAGGAAATGCAGCACCACATCGAGATCCCAAGGTGCTGTGGGAGGCACAAAGGAAGGTTGGATGTGCAGAGAGAGAAGCCAATTGTTTCTGAAAGAAAATGGACAAGGCCAAAATCTGGACTTTATGGAGCCCAGACGTAGGCCCACATCCACCCCTGCTTGTAGAAAAAGAAGGAAACGTCCTAGATGGAATTCCACCGCAGAAATTTTTCTGCTCTCGCACCAAGAGACGTATTTTTTCCAAATACGATGGTAATGCTTAGACATTACCCCCTTCCTGGCTTGGATCACAGTCGGGATAACCTTGTCAGGGATCCCTCTCCTGGATTAAATCAGCCATTCAACTTCCATGCGTTCAGACGTAGCCACGGTAAATCCTGATAGATGAACGGGCCCTGTTGCAGAAGATCCTCGCGAAGAGTTAGAGGCTACGGATCTTCGAGGAGCATCTCCAGAAGGTCTACGTACCAGGCCCTTCTTGGCCAGACCAGCGCAATTAAATTGCTTAAACCTTTTCCCTTTTTATTCTCTTTAGAATTCTTGGGATCAGAGGAAGTGGAGGAAACATGTACACCAACTGTGTTACTAGGGCAATATTTAATCTTCAGACGTGTTAGGCTCTGGTGAGTATATTCTTAGTTCGACAACGATTCCCCACTCCAATTCACACGATTTTACCCAAAAAATAGAAAAGAGAGCGATATAGTGAAGTATAGTCAGATTCAGTTATATTAATATGAATGGGATTATTCAAACGTATGGAGTCCCAATGAATGGGCGGACCCACGTACCAGATTTTTTGGGGTGTCAATAGTGCCCACCCAAATACGCCTGTGGTATTACTTCCACTGCTCTCTGGTAGTTTTCCTCAAGGATTCTTCACCAATTCACCTCTCCATTCAGAGTTAAATCCCCAAAGGTAGGAAGAGAACAGCAGTATATAGTGAAGTACTGTTTGTTTTGATATGCAAATGATAATTTTATTTAAAGTGCAATAGAAGTTCTTTTTCTAAAAACATATGACGTCCAAGTGCAAATTTAGCAAGAATAAAATGAATAATAAAATTGCAATCCACCACAGATTAGTGGACTCACGTACCAGAATTGTTGGGATGTATCAAATGTCCACCCAAAAAAACACCTTAACTATTGCTCCCTGGGGTTTACAGCAACAGTCAGCGAATTTCCTCTGGATGCCGTAGGTACCTCCAACCAGTCACCAACGCGTTTCTGCCCTATAAGGGCCTTTGTCAAGGTGTGTGGTGTGTGTGAGGTAGGGTCTATTTAAACCCCCCTCTGTGATCTGATTGGAGGACCCATCAGTGCTCTATAAATGTATATACAGACTTTATAACATATATATACACTCCCTATCCATCAAAACATTCTTCCCTCTAAACATACATATCCTTGTTTATAAAATATTAGTGTAATTTGTGTTTTGCGGCGGGTGCGTGCATTCCAAAGTCCGTGGAACGCACGCTACTTCCTGCCAACCAACAACCACGTGACCGGATATCTGACATGTGAACTTCATACGTGCATTCCTTAGTTGATGGAACGCACGTTGTTGCTTGTTCTCTTCCGGTCACGTGACCGGACGCGCCGCGTGTAGCGCTCCGTGTCCTCGTGACCGGATATGTGACATGTAAACTTCATACGTGCGTTCCTTAGTCAATGGAACGCACGTTGTTACTCGTTCTCTTTTGGTCACGTGACCGGACGCGCCGCGTGTAGCGCTCCGTGTCCTCGTGACCACAAAGGCTCTCCTTGTCTATACAAACACCGTGGAGCGCACTGACAACTTGCGTTCCACTGGTGTTTACACATTGGTGACTATACTTCACTATATCGCTCTCTTTTCTATTTTTTGGGTAAAATCGTGTGAATTGGAGTGGGGAATCGTTGTCGAACTAAGAATATACTCACCAGAGCCTAACACGTCTGAAGATTGAATATTGCCCTAGTAACTCAGGGAGCGCACCACAGCAAATTTGACTGTATAAACTGTGACTTTTTGGGATTTAGTTGACCATCCCGGCTGGTGGACTGCAGCACCTTTGAACTTAAGCGCCATCTTTACATTTTTTTGTCTAATGTACACCAACTGATAGACCCATGGAGTCATCAGGGCATCTACCGCCACTGCCTGTGGGTCTCACGACCTGGAACAATAACGCTTGAGCTTCTTGTTGAGATGAGAGGCAATCATGTCGATCTGTGGATATCCCCATCGACTTGACAAGCACCTGAACACTTCTGGGTGAAGTCCCCACTCCCCCGTGTGCAGGTTGTATTTGCTGAGGAAGTCTGCTTCCCAGTTGTCTACTCCCGGAATGAAGACTGCTGACAATGCCACAGAATTTCTCTCTGCCCAGAGGAGAATTCTTGACACCTCTGACATTGCTTCTCTGCCTTTCGTTACGCCCTGTCGGTTTATGTACATCACTGCCGTCACATTGTCCGACTGGACCTGAATGGCCCGATTTTGAAGAAGATATGAGGCCTGTAGAAGGGTGTTGTATATGGCCCTGAGTTCCAGTAAGTTGATTGGAAGGACGACTTCCTCACTTGATCATGTTCCTTGAAACTGCACCCCCTGAGTGACTACTCCCCAACCTCTGAGGCTTGCATTTGTGGTTAGCAGAATCCAGTTCTGAATTCCGAACCTCTGACCCTCGATGAGGTGAGAAGTCTGTAGCCACCACAGAAGGGAGATCCTGGCTTTTGGCGACAGACGGATCCTCTGGTGCATGTGAAGATGCGATCCGGACCATTTGTCCAACAGATTGACCTGGAAGGGTCTTGCGTGAAACCTTCCCTATTGAAGAGCCTCGTAAGAGGCCATCATTTTATCCAGAAGGCAAATGCATAGATGCACCAATTTGTGTTTGCTTCAGGACATCCCGAACCATCGACTGTACTACTAATGCCTTTTCCAATGGACTCCGTATCCAGTATCATTCCCAGGAATGGGAGCATCTGTGTTGGCTCTAGGTGAGATTTCAGAAGATTCAGAATCCACCCATGATCCTGGAGAAGATTGGTTGAGAGAGCAATGCTGTCCTGCAACCTTTCCCTGGATGGTGTTTTTATCAGGAGATCGTCCAGGTACGGAATTTTGTTCACTCCCTGTTTGTGGAGTAGAAACATCATCGCTGCCATCACCTTGGTGAACACCCTCGGTGCGGTGGAGAGACCAAATGGCAGGGCCTGGAACTGGTTGTGACAGTCCTGCAGTGCAAACCGTAGATAAGCCTGATGAGGTGGCCAGATCGGAATGTGAAGGTACGCATCCTTGATATCCAGAGACACTAGGAATTCCCCCTCCTCCAGACCTGAGATCACCACTCTCAGAGGCTCCATCTTGAATTTGAACACTCGCAAGTACGGGTTCAATGACTTGAGGTTGAAAAAATTGGTCTTACCGAACCGTCCAGTTTTGGTACTACAAAAAAGTTGGAATAGTATCCCTTGTTTAGCTGATGAGATAGAACTGGAACAATGACGTGAGTCTGTACCAGTTTGTGGATGGCATGTCGTAAAGTTATACTTGCCTCTTGTGAAATTGGCAAGCCTGATTTGAAGAACCTGTGAGGTGGGAGCTCTTGGAACTCCAGTCTGTAGCTCTGGGAAACAAAATTTATGACCCAGGGATCCTGGCATGAATTTGACCAGATTTGACTGAAGAATTCTAGGCGAGCTCCCACCTGACAGCCTTCCAGGCATTGCGGTCCACCGTTATGCTGAAGTCTTTGAGGAAGCAGAGCCTGAGCTCTATTCCTGAGCACCAGCTATTGCTGGTTTGCGTGGTTTACCTCTTGCGTCACTGGAGGACGCAGAAGCACCTCTGGATTTGCCCTTGAACTTGGCCGTCCGAAAGTACTGTAACTTAGAAGCTGAATATGTCTTCTTAGTTGAGGGGGCTGTGGAAGGAAGATAAGTACACTTAGCCGCAGTAGCTGTGGAGATCCATTTGTCTAATTCATCTACAAACAAGGCCTCTCCTGTGAATTGTAGACCTTATAAGCCTTTCCTGGATTCTGCGTCAGCAGTCCACTGGCATAGCCACAAGCCTCTGCGTGCCGACACTGCCATAGCGGTGGTGCATGCGTTAAGCACGCCTATTTCCTTTATGGTTTCCACCATAAAGTTCGCAGAGTCCTGTATATGCTGCAGGAGTAAGACAACTCCCCCCCCCAGATAAGGAATCTAAGCCCTCAATTAGGTTACCTGACCAATTTGCAATGGCTTTAGTGACCCACGCACATGCAATAGTTGGTCTTTGGGCCACTCCAGTAGCTGTGTACAATGATTTGAGTGTAGTCTCTATTTTAAGATCAGCTGTGTCTTTCAGGGAGGCTGCACAAGGAACAGGCAATGCAATTATACGTGACAGCCTAGAGACTGATGCATCCACTATCAGTGGATTTTTCCTATTTTTTCCTATCCTCCAGAGGAAAAGGAAAAGATGAGAGTAACCTTTTAGGGATACAAAAAGATTTTCCCGGTGCCAACCGGGTACCTAGTAATTAAATCTACAGTTCTGTTGCTGCTCTCATACAAACAAGGGGTACTCAGTCCCTATATAGCCATAAATGGGAAAAAAGAAATTTGAAAGCGCTGACACTATGTGTAATATGTATGAAGAATTAATTAATTTATTTCTATTTTTTAATAATATAAAAATATCATTTAAAAGAAACTTTAAATCAACAATATAATAAAATTCACATTTACCATCCCCATATATACCATAAGAGTATCTCACTCTTTTTTCTAATCTCCAGAGACTGCTCCAATCCTTTACTACTTTAATAACTTTTTATTTTTATCCAGTCTCTGCAGAGCAGAAAATTTGATTACTCTACTAGAGATTTGCAACAAAATGTATCTTATTTATTTATACAGTTATGCACAATTGAAACAGTTTCTTTTCTCTAGTACATTCTAAAATAGCATGGCAATGTCCATATTCAAGTAGTTCATACTATATACTCAACAGAACACTATCTTTAGTCTGTTTTTTAATTAGACCTAATTAGTGGACTCAGCTGGAATGTGTTCAATTTCACAGAAACATATTTGTTCCTTCCGCAGCATGTATTTAAGTACTCTTATTCCATTTTGAGAAACAGTCATTTGTATATACAGCGCTGAATTATATACATGGCCATGTAGATGTTTAAAGAAATAGAGTAACTTTACCCCGTTTGCCGTCTGTGGACAGGTGAATTGATCGATGTCGCTCCCGGCTCTGGTAGCTAGATTTCCTTTTTATGAGCCTTATCCGGAGGTTCTGATACCTTTCCACACAAGCTTAATAGGGATTTATAAAATCAAGAAGGGCCCGTGTGGCTGCTGCTGATAGTCACAATACGCGTTTCTCCGCCTCCTATCACCCTCGGCGGCTTCCTCAGTTAGTGAATAGGTTTAATGTCCCGGTGCTGCTTTTTATCTTGAATGTATGCGGGGTGCACACGCGCTCACCCGCTGCATGTCAAGCCTCCTTTCTAGTAGCGGCTATCTCGTATATAGCTTTAGTACCTCTTTCAAGTTTATAGCCATCACCTGAGTCCATTTTCAAATCGTATCAATCCATAATACATATCAAATTTTATATTTTATAAACCTCATATGGACTTATTGCCAGTCATTACTTATATTTTCTATATTGCATACATATTATATATATCTTTAAACACAATTAAATTCATCTATAAAAGAAGACACTTCATATCCGGACTCATATATATTATTAAAATCCGAACCACCTATTCCATAGATCAGTTCATTAATTAATAATCCTTCACATATATATATATATATATATTTTAAATCTATATAGCCTATCATTCAATATCTAGGTATCTTAATCTTAATATAAATTCCATTATTACATTCTATAGATTTACTCTGTGTACATATATAAATCCAATATCCCGTATATTAAATATCTTGCAGTACATTTATATTCATGAAAGAGAACAATTTTTAAACCCTGTAATTCTTATAGATATAGACTTCTTTATTCTATACATTGCCTTAATCAACCTAACCCTCCATATGACTAGCCTTCATATTGTTCTTTCCTTTTGCTTCCCCCCTAAAAGCAATTTATATGAATCTCAAAAAAGGAACTGAATAGAGACTATCTACTACCTAATAATTATTTTTCATACTATCTATACCGGAAACATGTTAAAGAACCCATAAATATTTGAAGCTATCAATATAGATTACCTTCTAGATGAATTGGACATATAACCCATATTGTCCCTAGTAAAAAGTAAACCTAAATTTAGACCTACATAAGAGAGATACTCCTATATTGATTCTATGTTCATGATGTAATTCTGCCTAATATCTACTTTAAACTCACAGCTTCTGCTGTTTAGTGATTTTAAAAATATATATTAGATGTTGTTAAGTTCTACTGTATCGTTAAGTCCATTCGGAAACATTGTGTCTAAGCGAAAAATACAAAACGCTTCTCTGCGACACAATTGGCTAAACCTGTCTCCCCCCCTGCTTGTACATTTAACCTGTTCAATTCCTTTTATTTTGATATCATTCAATGTGGAATTCGAATAGTGTGTTGTGTGGCTGGATAGAGGGTGTGTTTTTACACCTTTATTTATATTTCTCCAGTGTTCCATAAATCTTATGTTTAATGTACGTGTAGTACGACCCACATATTGTTTTCCACAGCCACACTGCACAATGTATATAACATATGTCAATCTACAATTGATAAATTGTTTAATTTGGAAAACTTCCCCATTTTGATTAGACATAAAGTCAGTTTCTTTTTTGTTTGTATGCTTGCAAGTGTTACATGCCATCTTTCCACACTTATGAAACCCTATGGGTCTAATGGGGAGCCATATATTTTCCTTTATGGGATTTTCACACTCTCGCTTGAAATGACTAGACACTAATTTTGATTTAAAATTCTCTGATTTTCTAAAAATGATGGTACCATTTAAATCTACCACATCCTTCAGTACCCTGTCCATTCTTAGAAGTTCTGAATTTTTCTTAACTATTCTTTTAATTTCATATGCACAACTATTATATTTTGTAGTGAAAAGAGCTGATCTTTCCTCATCTATATTCCTTGTTTTTTTCTCTTTCCTTGTATTATATTCTACAGCTAGGGGATTCTCTCTATCCAGTTTCCTAACTTCATCCAGGGCTTTTTTTTACAAGTCCCCATGGATATCCTTGTTCCAAAAATTACTGGAACATGGCCTCTGCCTGTTTTTCAACTAGTTCTTACATTGAGCAGTTCTGCTTAAGTCTAATCAGCTGTCCCTTTGGAATATTATCTTTCCAACCTTTTGCGTGAGAGCTCCTGTAATTCAAGTATCTACTCTGATCCACTGGTTTTATAAAAGTGGCAGTTTTTAGTTTATTTCCCTCTGTTGATAGTGCAATGTCCAAAAAATTAATAGTGTTTATTCTCGATATGGACATAAATTTCAGACCATAATTATTATTAGTAATATATGTGAGGAATAAATCAATTGAATGTGCATCCCCATCCCAAATAAAAAATAAATCATCTATGTATCTATCATATAGGATGAGGTTCACCCCGAACCTCCCACCCCACACTAACTCCTCCTCAAACTAATCCATATATAGGTTCACGAAGCTTGGGGCGAACCTCGTCCCCATAGCGGTCCCCCGTGTTTGTAAATAAGTGCCATTATCAAACAAAAAACAATTGTGTTCTAAAATAAATTTTATTGATTTTAAAATGAAGTAAAGTAGGGAGTATGTCATATCCAGATCTTTATCTAAATAATATTTTATCGCTTTAATTCCCAATTCGTGTGGAATATTTGAGTATAGCGATTCTACATCGCATGTTAGTACAGTGTATTTTTGTTTCCACTCTATTGATTTAATGAAATTTAGAATATGCTGTGTCTTTAATGTATGATTTAAGACTCCCCACGTGACTCTGCAAATAAAAATCCACAAAAGATGACAAATTATTGGTAAGTGATCCAACACCTAAAATTATAGGGCGCCCAGGGAGTGATTGTAGTGATTTGTGCAATTTAGGTAAATAATAAAAGGTGGGTGTAACGGAGTGCAAATTATATAAAAAAGGTAATATTTATTTGGAGGTAGTACCATCACAGAGGCTACATCCAATAGTTCTCTAAGATCTTTCTGGTATAGGGTGGTGGGATCGCGATCTAACTTGACATAAAAATCCCTATTATCTAGTTGGCTGTATGCCTCACATATATAATCAGCCACATCAAGGATCACGATCCCACCGCCCTTGTCAGCAGGCTTAATGATAATTTCTTTATCAGAGTAGAGTGTTTTAAGGGCTTTTCTTTCTCCCTTACTAAGATTGTCTTTAAATTTTCTATTTTCTGCCTTCTCACACATTAATCGAAATTGTTCTAAAGTGCTGTTATAGAAACCCTCAATGTAAGGTCCTTTGTATTGAAGTGGATAGAACTCAGATTTTGTTTTAAATCTGTTTGCTCTGTTCGTATCATAGATCTTCTCAGATTCTATTTGATAGTTGGAGCTTTCTTCAAGAGATTCTAAAATACTCAGTGCCTCCTGGTCCCCCCCCATCCAAAATTATAGGGGTTCCAGTTAATTTTTGTTTCTTCATTGCTTTTAAAGCAAAATATCTTTTTCTGCTTAGAGTTCTTGTATATTTATTTAGATCTACGAACAGAGTAAATAGATTAGGCTTGATGACAGGGGCAAAATTCAAACCCTTTTCCAGGAGTGATATTTGTTCCTGGCTAAGTTTTTTTGAAGATAGATAAAAAATGCCCCTGCCTATTGCTTCTTCCTTTATCTTACACAGATATTTTTTGTGGGATTTCCCCCTACCTCCTCTCGATCCCCTTGTTCTCTTTCTGTTTGCCTTTTGTTTTGTCCTATATTGTTTTCTCGAAATGTGGTATGGCGCCTCTCTAAAAAAATGTGATTGCCTGGTGATTCAAAATCTTCATTGGTTTCTGATTTTCTATATCTGAATTTATTTCTATTTCTCTTTTCTATTGGGCTCTGATCATATTCCGGAGTTTGTTCCAGAGATTCATATCTATTCTGAATATTGAAAGTTCTTGGTTTCTGCTCCCAATGTTCCTGGATTTTTTTGGCCATATGTCTGGAACCCTTTAGGGATCTGAAACTTCTTATCAGGATTAACCAATGGTTCTTCAAAGAGGGTATTCAATTCCTTTGATGCAGCAAAAGTAACTGAGTACTTATTTTTTACATTAAAATAAGATTCCTCACATTCCTCTGACACCTTATCAGGAATATGCAGAACATCCCTAATAGCCTCTATAAGAGCCTCTATTCACTGTGACAGAGCTGAATCTCCCCCTCTGAGTCCACCTTCCCCTCCTCCATGTCTGACCTGTCAGCGTCAGAGTCAGACTGCGGGATATGAGCCAGAGATAGCTTTTGCGGACAAATGGGAGGGGATTGAGACGCTGTCTTGGGGACTGAGTCTCTATTCATAAACTCATCCACAGTCTGTTTTAAGTCTTGTGTCTCTTTCTCATTGTGGGACAATTTAGTAGAAAGAGTTGAGATCATTCCCTTAAGAGAATTAATTCCGGTTAAGCCCCACTAGTCTGTGAACCCTGAGTACCCAGTAGTGAGTGCCCTGGTGAAGAGGAAAACTCTGCGGTACAAGACACACACTCTTTGCCTGACATAATATAATGTGACAGCACACACACAGAGGAAAGGTTAAGCCCAATTAACCCACAAAGAGCCCTTCAGGGAGACACAGAGATGTTTGGAGCCAGCCCCCAGCGCGCCCTTATCGCTAATGCCAAGCTTAGCTGGTCGCAGACTAAGTACCCTGATAGGGGACTTAGTACACTAGTATTTGCACCCCCCCTGCTATGACCCCCTGGTACCGCTGAGGTAATTTGGAGTCACACTGGAGGAGCTGAGCGTCCCTGTCAGTCAGCATCTGTGTCCACTGTGGAGGGAAAATGGCGCTGGTGAGCTGCTGGATCCTCTCATTGTGAATCCTCACCCCTTCAATCGCACGATCTTCCTGCTTTTTTATGCTGGCTGAGGAATCTGGTGCTTAAAATGGAGAAAACTGTTTTAAGGCTGTTGTGCCAGTATGGGTACTGTGTCCGGAGATGCATTCCACACCATTTAGAAGCCAAACGTCTCCGTACCCTCATGCCACCATAATGGCCGGCACCCCGTTAGCCGGGAGGTCAGCTCAGTACTCAGCACTCTTCATTCTTCTGGCTCTGTTAGGGGTGGCGGCATGCTGCGGGACTGGGCTTGTGAATAGGTCCCTCAGGAGCTCAGTGTCCTGTCAGCGGGGAACAGGACAATTAACCCTTCAAGAGGTTGGGCCATTTTCCCCCCTAAGTCCCACAAAGCAGACAGGCTGGTGCCATCCATTCCTGCCTGAAAATAACACACATAAACTAAATGTAGAAAACTCTTCAGGAGCTTCCTTCAGCGTGACCAGCTCCTCTGGGCACATTTTCTAAACTGAGTCTGGTAGGAGGGGCATAGAGGGAGGAGCCATCCCACACTATAAAATTCTTAAAGTGCCCATGGCTCCTAGTGGACCCATCTATACCCCATGGTACTAAAAATAACCCCAGTATCCTCTAGTACGTAAGAGAAATATTTTTTTGCTTTCAGGTGCTCTTTCTTAAACTGTCTTGAGCACCGGCTTAAGTAGATATTGAAGTACTAGTATCATGACTGGCAGCAGTCACAGCACTAGTACTTGGTTGCTGCTCCTGCCCTTCTATCGACTGATCATGATCTATATAGACTAACAGTGCTTATATTAACATGGTGGCCTGGCAACCTACTGAGTGTTATTGTAGCACAGTGCTACTGCCTGGCCCTAAATACACACAAGTTTCAGAAACAATATTTTTTTTCTGTTTTTTAACAGATGACAACTTTACACTTCGACTCACACAGTGCTTATATTTTTAATGCGGTGGCACGCAAACCACTGAGCTTTATTTAAACAAAGTGCCACATCCTAGCCCTGATCACACAAAAGTTTTAGAATTTTTTTTGTAAGTTTTTTTAACAAATTAAAACTTTACACTGCAACTCACATAGCGCTTACTCTATTAACATGGTGGCATGGTAACTACCCAGGGTTATTGAACACAGTGCCACTGCATGGCCCAGAACACACACTTTTTTTTACACACTGTTGTGACTCACTGCAGTTATAGTAATGCTGGCGTACTAGCACAATTGAAAATTAGCAAACACAAAACACTTGTGCAGGCAGTTACAGCACCAGTGTGCACCAATAAAGGCTTAATGCTGCCCTGTGCTAGGAGCACGGGCTGCAATGCAGGCAGTTAGAGTACCAATGTGCACCAGTAAGGTTAATGCTGCCCTGTGTCAGGATTAGGAGTTCTGGACTGCACTACAGGCAGTTAGATTACCAGTGTACAGAGTACCAATGTACACCAAAAAGGTTAATGCTGCCCTGTATTAGGAAGGATTAGGAGCACAGGGCTGCACTGCAGGCAGTTAGAGGGGATGTAGTTATTAGAGATGTGCGGCGGGCACTTTTCGTGTTTTGTGTTTTGGTTCTAATGCTCATGTTTTGGTTTTGGGTTGGTTTTGCCAAAACCACCCTTTCGTGTTTTGGTTTTGGTACTGGATGATTTTTGAAAAAAACATAAAAACAGCTAAAATCACAGAATCTGGGGGTATTTTTGATCCTACAGTATTATTAACCTCAATAACATTAATCTCCACTCATTTCCAGTCAATTTTGACCACCTCACACCTCACAATATTGTTCACCAACATAGGCCAAAGCCTGGCTGGCTAAACTAAGCAGAGAGCAGTGGCACAAACACACGGCAGTTATTTCTGTTTAAAACTGTTTTAAAAATTAGTACTGTATTAGCAATAATCAATCAAACCAATAGAAAACAATCCAACACAGAAATTTCGTCAGAATCGTATGTACAATATCATTGCTCTGAAGTAGTTACCAAACAGCAAATAAAAAAAAACCTAAACCATGTGTAAAATCGCAACAGTTGACATTGATGCCCCCTACACAAGTGCACATGCCCCCAGCACATGCCTATTCTCAGTGCCCAGTCTGTACCTCCCTCCTGGGGGCCCTGGGTCACTGATGACTGGCACCCTGTGCCCATGTAAAACCCCAATCAGCCATTTTGTCGAGCAGCTCCCCAAATTCTCCCTAATCACAAAAAAACAGCATTCTGTACCTGCGTAGGACAGTGCGGCATACTTTGGGACACACAGTTAAATATTGACCAGGTTACAGTGCTGGTCGGATACAGTGCGGGTCAGACACAGCGCAGGTTACAGTGCAGGTTGGATACAAAGCGGGTCAGGTACAATGCAGGTTACAGTGTGGGTCAGATACAGTGCAGGTGGATACAAGGCAGGTCGGATACAGTGTAGATGGAATTCATTGCGGGTTGTATATAGTGCAGATCGGACACAATGCAAGTCGAATACAGCGCAGGTCGGAGTGCGGGTTGGATATAGTGCACGTTGGCTACAGTGCAATGTCAGATACAGTGCAAGATACAGTACAGGTCGGATACAGTGCATGTCAGAGTGTGGGTTGGATACAGTGTGTGGGTTGGATACAGTGTAGGCTACAGTGCAGGTTGGATACAGTGTGTGTTGGCTACAGTGCGCGTCGGATACAGTGCGAGATAAAGTGCAGGTCAGATACAGTATGGGTCGCATACATTGTGAGATGTCTATATTGTGGGTCAGATACAGCGTGGACCGGATAAAGTGCAGGTTACAGTGCGGATCAAATACAGTGTGGGTTGGATACAGCGCAGGTCAGACTCAGTGTGGGTTGGATACAGCGCAGGTTGAATACAGTGTGGGTTGGCTACAGCGCAGGTCAAATACAGTGTTGGTTGGATACAGTGCGGGTCAAATACAATGCGGGTCGGGTGCAGTGTAGGTCGTATACAGCATGGGTTAAGTGCAGGTCAAATACAATGTGGGTTGGATACAGTGTTGTTCAGATACAGCATGGGTTACAGTGCAGGTCAGATACAGCATGGGTTTCAGTGCAGGTCAAATACAATGTGGGTCGGATACAGTGTTGGTCAGAAACAGCATGGGTTACAGTGCAGGTCAGATACAGTGCAGGTTAGTGCACTTACTGTGACAGAGGGTCCTCAGTGCGGGGTTTTCAGCTGTGTTTTCAGTGTGGTGGTGCCAGCAGTGTCGGCACAGCAGGAATGCCTGCAGTGTTGGCAATTGCGAGAGTGCTGGAGGTGTCCTCAGTACAGGGGTACCGGCAGTGTTGGCAATGCGGGAGTACCGGAGTTGTCCTCAGTGCAGGAGTGCTGGCAGAGTCCTCAGTGCAGGTGTGCCAGCAGTGTTGGCAATGTGGGAGTGCTGGAGGTGTCCTCAGTGCAGGAATTCAGGGGTGCCGGTAGTGTCGGCAGTGTGGGAGTGCCAGAAGAATCCTCGGTGCAGGGGTGCCTGCAGTGTCGGCAGTGTGGGAGGTGTCCTCAGTGCAGGAGTGCTGGCAGTGTCCCCAGTGCAGGGTGCCGGCAGTGTCGGCAGCATGGGAGTGCTGGCAGTGTCCTCAGTGCAGGGGTGCCAGCAGTGTTGGCAATGCGGGAGTACCGGAAGTGTCCTCAGTGCAGGAGTGCTGGCAGAGTCCTCAGTGCAGGGGTGCCGGCAATGTCGGCAATGAGGGAGTGCTGGAGTTCAGGGGTGTGGCATTGTCGGCAGTGTGGGAGTGCCGGAAGTGTCCTCAGTGCAGGGGTACCTGCAGTGTCGGCAATGCAGGAGTGCTGGAAGTGTCCTTAGTGCAGGAGTTCAGGGGTGCCGGCAGTTTCAGCAGTATGGGAGTGCTGGAAGTGTCCTCAGTGCGGTGGTGCCGGCAGTATCAGCAGTGTGGGAGTGTCGGCAGTGTGGGCAGCAGTGTCGGCAATACGGGCGGCGGGGGCGGCAGTGTGTGCGGCGGTGTTGGCAGTGCGGGCGGCGGTGTTGACAGTGCGGGCAGAGGTGTCGGCAGTGTGGGTGGCAGTGTCGGCAGTGCAGGCGGCGGTGTCAGCACTGCGGGCGGCGGCGCTATTAGCGCTGTGGGGGCATCCATCTTAGGGCGATTGTAGCCTATGGGGAAACGCTGATTGGCTGAGAGCCGTGACAGACCGCTCTCTCAGCCAATCAGTGGCCTTCCATAGGTTACTATGGAGACCAGCGTCCGAAGCAAAACCTCAGGATCCGACAGTGGAATCCTGAGGTTTTGCCTCGATTGGGGATCCGGGCAGGCAGGGACATCCAAGCTGTGGCTCGGATGGCCCCGGATCCCCTAGGTTCAGGAGGGAAGGTTCGGTTTTCTGAGAACCGAACCCGCTCATCTCTAGTAGTTATGTGACACAATACCTCCCCCTACATCTCAAAGCCTCACAAACCCAACAGTCGGCATGCCGACTAAAAGGGACTATTCCCACTCGTGGGTGTCCATGACACCCATAGAGTGAGAATAGAACCTGTGCTCGCCACCAAGCCCACAGCATGGCGAGCGCAGCGAGCTTGCAAGGGGCTCCGTTGTGCTCGCACCCCCGCTGGCATTCTGCGGCCGGGATCCCGGCATCGGGATCCCGGACGCCGGTAAAACATACCCAACCCAGTTAGAATATCAGTGTGCAGAGTTCCAGTGTGCACCAGTAAAGTCAATGCTGCCATGTAATGTGTTAGGAAGGATTCAGAGCTCTGGGCTTTGTGCTGCACTGCTGCCACTCACTGTACTCTCTGTGTGAAATGACGCCCACACCATATATATCTGTGTGTAATTGGGGTTGTATCTGCATCCGAAATGCCATGTTACAGTGTTTTCTAGGAAAACACTGTAGCATAGCATTTTGTATGCTAATACAGTCACAGTCGCACACATAATATAGGCATGCTGCATATCATTTTAATCAGCAGAAGCTGCCCGTGTGTCCCATTACATTACTTCGCACCTAAGATGCATTTTCGCGTGAAGAGCGAAAAACAGACGCTAGTCACTACCAAGTCACGCAGAACTCACGTGTTATGTATAACGCGGCTTGTGTCGCACGGAGCAGAGCTGTAAGAGAACACATCTGTACCTCACTTACCTATGACCTTACTACGACATACTCTACACTGGTGCCCCTAATTCATATTATGCTAAACAGAACTGGGTGGTGTACTATATTATATATAGCGGCTTTTTCTCACTCCAGGTTTTGTTGTGCTACATCTCTGACTTTCTACATGTTTAAAACAAATTAACGTGCAGTTAATGTCCCATTCCAGCATCTCTAGTACACTTTGAGTGTTTTTCAATGCATCTGCCATGCGAATTAGCGTTATATATTGAAGAAAAAGATGATGGGCTACACGTCCCGTGCTGTATGGCATATAGACACTAAAGGGTACCTTCTAGAAGATAATACTTGGAATCTGATTGGTTGCTATGGGCAACAACCCATCTTAAAGAGAACCACCATCTTAGTAAATTCACGCCTAGGTGTACAGAAGCTGGGGTACAAAGATTTCAAAATATTTGAGTCCCCAATATTGATTTCCTTCCTGAGCCAGTCCAAACTAACCAAATGAAAGTTATTGAATTTACAGAGTGGTATTTGTTGAGACAACTTGAGTGATAATATTGATTTTTATGATTGAAGCCGCTATATTAATCTCCTTGTACTGCAATTTACTGTACCCCTGTTTTTAATGACATTTTCCTCTTTTCATCTCAGTGCTTTCTCACTGCCCCCTTATGCTATGTTCTTGTCTAGAATTGGATTAAGACCTGTCATGAGCATTGCTTACTCATAGTCAACTACAGAATAAACCCTTGTCATATTTGTATAACCCCTTGTAAAGTTTGGGCTGATCTCACCACTTCTAGAGTAATTTTAGAAGTTCACTTTTGATTTGTTTGAGTCCATTTTCTCATCTATTATAGTTATGGGACACAACAGTTTGTACTCTTAAACATTGTTTATTTTAGACTGTGATACCTGCCATAAGTTCCTGTGTATCATACTTTGTTTAGCTGTAACTTTTTTTTTCTCTTTTTTTTTGACCTGTGTGAATGAAAAATGTTCTAATTCTGTACAATTCCATGTTCTTTATTGCAATATATTATTTTGTTATTGATTCATTTATAATAAAAATATATAACATGAAAAACATTATTTTTGTGTCCATTTTAGGTCAATATGAAGAAACAAATTTACAGTTTACTGTAATATTGTTCACATTCCAGAAATGATCATTTGTAAAGGTGAACTGGACTTTTAGACAACAATGACCCACTTCCATACAACAGTACAGCATCTTACAGCTATAGTATAATGAACAGGGTGATACTGATGTTATTCAGAGCACAGTTTACATTATAGTGTGGCCAATGCTTAAAATTATATAGGTCAAGCTAGATGAGGGAAATGGACCATACCACTGTTTATGTAGATACTGTATGCATTCTTCTGTGCATTATGTACATAGTTATGTATAGAAACATTTTCAGATGATACTGCCTTCAAATGTAGTATATATGAATTCAAATTCAACAAATGCAAGCAATTTTGGCTTTTAAGACCAGATTGCATAATCACTTTACTATACAAGTAAGTTCCTTCTTGTCTCAGGTATCTCAGTAAAGATGACATCATTTCTGAATTACATTTTATACATAGATACTGTATCTGTCTTCTCAGTCTCTAGATGTAGTCACAATCTCTATTTCTGTGATAGGTACCAATTGCTCATCGTGTGTAGCAATACATCTCTAGAAAATTGAAGCATAAACAATTAATTGTTTTTATACAATATGAAAAAACTCCTGTAACACTTTATACTGTGTGTGTATGTGTGCATACCTCCCAACATTCAGGTTCAGGAGATGTCCAAGCTCTGGAAAGTGGGTGTGGCATCAGCTGTGAGGGGTGTGGTCTCATGGCAAGAGGGCACGGTCTCATGGGAAGCACATCCCTCTTTTCCTCACTGTGGGGGCATGCCCAGTGCTCTGTGGGCTGCTGGCCATCCCCCCTGTCCCTCTCTCCCGATGAATGCATGCACACGGTATCTATTTGCCACTGTTCTGCTAAGCAGAGCAGTAAGTGAGAGAGGGTCTCCCACCTGCCGCCCCCACTCCCTCCCCCCCCCCTCCTTCCCCACCGCGGGACACTGTTGCCTGCAGGTGGGACAGCGGGACAGTGCTCAAAAAAGGTAACTGTCCTGCTAAAATCAAGACAGTTTGGAGGTGTGTGTGTGTGTGTGTGTGTGTGTGTGTGTGTGTGTGTGCGCGTGTGTGTGTATGCAGTAAAAAATAAATACTGTAAGCAGTCCATATATGATAAATACCTCTGAGCTATTATCATTCGATGTCAGCCATAGTTTTATTTTCTTAGATGGATCTGGAATTGCTGTCATAAACAAAATCTTCATATATCTGAAAATATTTAGATAATTAATAATTAAGTTATCATTCAGATTTACAGGCACATAAACATTTGTACATATAGTATGTGGGCTGCTGATCATCTGGATGGAAATCTCATATGCTTACATTTGGAAGCACCTACTCCCTGCCAGTTTGCATGTGTTTGGAACTAGTCATCATCATCATCATCATCATCATCATCAATAAGCACTTATACTGGCTTACTCTACAGTATATTAGAGGCAAGCGATGTACCTGGATACCTGTACAGTATATTGACGTTTACATCCTGCCCTGTATTGGAGTTGCATCAATATTGCTCCATAAGTGCAAAGTACTTGAGAATGCCATGTCATAGCTTAATAATGCCTTTTCAGTCAATGTATAAATATACATATATGACTCTGCACCCCCTGTGCTTGTGTACACCAGGGGCATAACTACAGGGTCGCTAGACTGGCAAATGTACTTGGTCCCACAACGTCCCCGGTATCTGAGCTCTGGTGTCTGCATAGACCCAAAGCTGCTGCCTGGATTTCCAGACTCTTGGCTAATCTGCCGCGACCACGACGACGCTGCTTCCTGCTGAACCCAACTGACCCTCCGCTGTCTGCTGCTTGCCTCTGTCATTGGGGTCTGTCTGTGGAGGTTGGTGTCACTACAGGTAGCCCAGCAGCTGCCCATTGGTGTGTCTGTCCCCTGGGTGTGCCTCTGACCAGCATTTTATACAGCTTCCTCCTTGTCTGCCAGTTCTCTGCTTGGCTCCATTGGTACCTACACAGCTGCAGTTGCACATGTAGACTTAAGGGTTTATAGAAATCAAATAGGAGGCCCACCTTGAAAGTTTACCAGGGGCCTGCAAGCCTCTAGTTATGCCACTGGTGTACACTTGGCTCTTTAGCATGTTCAGTGTAAAAATATGCATGATAAGCTCTGGCAACAGGTGTACTGTGTGTGAAACTCAGCTTTAGGCACATGGTATACTATACCTTTGAAAATGGACCACATACCTTAAAGTACATACTGTATACATGCATTTTTGGCTCTACTGTAGTCAAGTACTACTGAGAATGCAGCAAAACCATTGACAATTAAACATAATTATCAGTAATAAAATGATGAATACTTTTGAAGAAAAAAACTGTCAATCAAGATCTATATTTCAAATGTAAACAACGGGTGGTGTAACATCTAATGGCCCAAATGCTCACGTTCCTCAGACCCCTTCTCGGTACAATTTGAGGAGGGCACAGTAAATGCAGCTGCACTCTCCAAGGGTACCTATTCTTCTTTCCTGATACACAGTGCACAACCTGGGAGGGTTGAGCGAAATCACCCGCCTTTATCTTTTTTTTTTTTTTTTCATGGAGACAGCAACGCCATGTTCAGATGCTGGTGAAAATTAACTAATTATGGGGTCTATTCATGACGCAGTGAAAAGTGTGGAGAAGTGAGCTAGTGGAGAAGTTGATCATGGCAACCAATCAGCATTGAAGTAACATTTATTATTTGCATACTATGAAATTAAACAGAGCAGCTGATTGGTTGCCATGGGCAACTTCTCCTCTGGCTTACTTCTCCAAACTTTTCACTGCTTCATGAATATACCCCTAAGTCTTTAACCGGGATCAGTACGAAATCCCGCTGGACGGGATCCCGGCGGTCGAAATACCAACACCATTATCCCGACCAGCAGAATCCCGACAGGGGTGGCGAGCGTAACGTAGCACCTTGTGGGCTCGCTGCGCTCGCCAAGCTGCGGGCACAGTGCCTCGCTACGTTCGGCACACTATTTTATTCTCCCTCTATGGGTGTCGTGGACACCCACGGAGGGAGAATATGTCGGGATTGTGGCGGTCGGGATTCCGGTGTCGGTATTTCGACGGCTGGGATTCCGTCCGGCGGGATCTTGACCGCATCCCCTTTAACCATACCTCCCAATCTGCGCATGCAAAAAGGTGCGTGGCCTATGAAAGGGGGTGTGGCTTCACAGTTGGGCCCGCAATCACGAGCCACGCTCCCGTTTTCATCACTGAGGGGGCATGCCCAACGCTCTGTGAGCTGCTGGCATGCCCCCTCTCCTCCTGCTCCACTGAATAGACGCTGTGCGCATGCGCCCAGTTTCTATTCACCACTGAGCAGCGAGTGCAGGAGCCTCCCAAATGCCCCCCCCCACCCCACCCCCCACCGCAGGACACTGCAACCCGCGGATGGGACAGCGGTACAGTCCCAAAAAACTGGACTGTTGGGAGGTATCCTTTAACTTTAGACTGAACTTAACAGGTAACCATTTTTTATTAACAAACAATCGAAAAACCTTGAAAAACCACAAAATAGCTGAGTTCTTTAGATACTTAGAGGAGCAGTAGGAGGCTCTGTAACAAGCAATGGTATAGTACAGTATATACTATATAAGGTAAATATAAACAGTATTTTAAAACTATATGTGCTAGGAGGACATACTGTAGAAGCTATCTGGTAAGGCAATAATTACATACTATCGATCATACTGAAGAATTCAACACAGAGGTGTTTGAAGGGATAATAGAGTTTGATGTATATGAAATTTAGTTTTACCATGGCATTTCATATTCATAGTTTTCCTGGTATCAGTAGTACAGAAATATTTTAGTAATTATTCATATTTATGCTGCAGTAAGTACTTTTTTCTAGAGATGAGCGGGTTCGGATTTAACGCCAGAATTAACGCCAGTTCGGTTTTATCCGGATTTTTTCTATTGGCTATCCAAAACACGTGACACCCGTGAGCCAATAAGATGCCGTTTTGAGAACCGAGTAAAACCGAACCCGCTCATCTCTACTTTTTTTCTAACAAATCAGTACATATTGTATATTTATTCACTTTTGCTCTAAAATTATGTCAGTGCAAAAGTAAAGGGCACTACACATCACATTAAAGGCAACATAACAATTATGCACAACATTAATATTGCATATGTAAGCTAGAGGTTGACAACCCAAGTTAATAGGTCAGTAATTATAAATGGAAAAAAAAAGAATGTAATCAAAAACATTTTACTGTCAATTTTATAACTACAAATAACAAAAAGAAAACCTTTTTTTCTTTTTCTTTTTATGCTATGTTCAAAAAATGCTCAAAAACATGAAAATGAACACACACACACAAAAACATAGAAAAATGTATTCAGAAGTTATATTTCATTAATAAACAGGAAAATGCTTACCTTTTAAATAGTAATACAACAAGAATCACTAATAGAGCTGAAACAATTGCAATAATCAAAATTATAGTCCAAACTGGAAATACTTGCGTGTCTGAAAAGAGAATATACTACATTGTATAAGGTGCACAAGATATATATATATATATATATATATATATATATATATATATATATATATATGTAAAAGAGCAAAAATGACAGCACTCAAAACCATAGTGCAGAATGAATAGATGGTGCAAGGCAGTAAAAATAAGAATTTACTTACCGGTAATTCTATTTCTCGTAGTCCGTAGTGGATGCTGGGGACTCCGTAAGGACCATGGGGAATAGCGGGCACTCTATAGAAAGATTTAGTACTATTTGGCGTTAAGGAAACTGTGCCCGGAAGAGCTGACATTACAAGGAAAGGATTTTGGAATCCAGGGTAAGACTCATACCAGCCACACCAATCACACCGTATAACTTGTGATAAACATACCCAGTTAACAGTATGAACAAACAATAGAGCATCAACCAATGGATGCCAACATAACATAACCCTTTATTAAGCAATAACTATATACACGTATTGCAGAAAGTCCGCACTAGGGACGGGCGCCCAGCATCCACTACGGACTACGAGAAATAGAATTACCGGTAAGTAAATTCTTATTTTCTCTAACGTCCTAGTGGATGCTGGGGACTCCGTAAGGACCATGGGGATTATACCAAAGCTCCCCAACGGGCGGGAGAGTGCAGATGACTCTGCAGCACCGAATGGGCAAACACCAGGTCCTCCTCAGCCAGGGTATCAAACTTGTAGAACTTTGCAAATGTGTTTGAACCCGACCAAGTAGCAGCTCGGCAAAGTTGTAATGCCGAGACCCCTCGGGCAGCCGCCCAAGAAGAGCCCACCTTCCTTGTGGAATGGGCTTTTACTGATTTTGGATGCGGCAATCCAGCCGCAGAATGAGCCTGCTGAATCGTGTTACAGATCCAGCGAGCAATGGTTTGCTTTGAAGCAGGAGCACCCAGCTTGTTGGATGCATACAGGATAAACAGCGAGTCAGTCTTCCTGACTCCAGCCATCCTGGCAACATAGATCTTCAAAGCCCTGACTACATCAAGCAACTTGGAATCCTCCAAATCACGAGTAGCCGCAGGCACCACAATGGGTTGGTTCAGATGAAAAGATGACACCACCTTTGGCAGAAACTGCGGACGAGTTCGCAATTCTGCCCTGTCCATATGGAAAACCAGATAGGGGCTTTTACATGACAAAGCCGCCAATTCTGACACACGCCTAGCTGAAGCTAGGGCCAACAGCATGACCACTTTCCACGTGAGATACTTTAGCTCCACCGTCTTAAGTGGCTCAAACCAATGGGATTTCAGGAAAGCCAAAACCACGTTAAGATCCCAAGGTGCCACTGATGGCACAAAAGGAGGCTGAATATGCAGCACTCCCTTAACAAACATCTGAACCTCAGGCAGTGAAGCCAGTTCTTTTTGAAAGAAAATGGATAGGGACGAAATCAGGACTTTTATGTACCCTAATTTCAGGCCCATAGTCACACCCGACTGTAGGAAGTGCAGGAATCGACCCAGTTGGAATTCCTCTGTAGGGGCCTTCCTGGCCTCACACCAAGCAACATATTTTCGCCATATACGGTGATAATGTTTCGCTGTCACGTCCTTCCTAGCCTTTATCAGCGTAGGAATAACTGCTTCCAGAATGCCCTTTTCTGCTAGGATCCGGTGTTCAACCGCCATGCCGTCAAACGCAGCCGCGGTAAGTCTTGGAACAGACAGGGCCCCTGTTGTAACAGGTCCTGTCTGAGAGGCAGAGGCCATGGGTCCTCTGTGAGCATTTCTTGCAATTCCGGGTACCAAGTCCTTCTTGGCCAATCCGGAACAATGAGTATTGTTCTCACTCCTCTTTTTCTTATAATTCTCAGCACCTTTGGTATGAGAGGAAGAGGAGGAAACACATAGACCGACTGGAGCACCCACGGTGTTACCAGTGCGTCCACAGCTATCGCCTGAGGGTCCCTGGACCTGGCGCAATATCTTTTTAGCTTTTTGTTGAGACGGGACGCCATCATGTCCACCTGTGGCAGTTCCCATCGATTTGCAATCTGCGTGAAGACTTCTTGATGAAGTCCCCACTCTCCCGGGTGGAGGTCGTGTCTGCTGAGGAAGTCTGCTTCCCAGTTGTCCACTCCCGGAATGAATACTGCTGACAGTACTAATACGTGAATCTCCGCCCACCGAAGAATCCTGGTGGCTTCTGCCATTGCCACCCTGCTTCTTGTGCCGCCCTGGCGGTTTACATGGGCCACTGCCGTGATGTTGTCTGACTGAATCAGCACCGGTTGGTTTCAAAGCAGAGGCTCCGCTTGACTCAGGGCGTTGTATATGGCCCTTAGTTCCAGGATATTGATGTGCAGACAAGTCTCCTGACTTGACCACAACCCTTGGAAGTTTCTTCCTTGAGTGACTGCCCCCCACCCTCGGAGGCTTGCATCCGTGGTCACCAGGACCCAGTCCTGTATGCCGAATCTGCGGCCCTCGAGGAGGTGAGCACCTTGTAGCCACCACAGAAGAGACACCCTGGCCCTTGGGGACAGGGTGATCATCCGATGCATCTGAAGATGCGATCCGAACCACTTGTCCAGCAGATCCCACTGAAAGATCCTCGCATGGAACCTGCCGAAGGGAATGGCTTCGTAAGACGCCACCATCTTTCCCAGGACTCGTGTGCAGTGATGCACCGACACCTGTTTTGGCTTTAGGAGGTCTCTGACCAGAGTCACGAGCTCCTGAGCCTTCTCCTCCGGGAGAAACACCTTCTTCTGGTCTGTGTCCAGAATCATGCCCAGGAAGGGCAGACGCGTCGCAGGAATCAGCTGCGACTTTGGAATGTTCAGAATCCAGCCGTGCTGACGCAACACTTCCTGAGAGTGTGCTACACTGATCAGCAACTGCTCCCTGGACCTCGCCTTTATGAGGAGATCGTCCAAGTATGGGATAATTGTAACCCCTTGCTTCCGAAGGAGCACCATCATCTCCGCCATCACTTTGGTAAAAACTCTCGGTGCCAGTCCCGTACCACAAACCCGTCCTGATGAGGCGGATAAATGGGGACATGCAAGTAAGCATCCTTGATGTCCAGAGACACCATATAATCCCCTTCCTCCAGGCTTGCAATGACCGCTCTGAGCGATTCCATTTTGAACTTGAATTTTTTCAGATAAAAGTTCAGGGATTTTAAATTTAAAATGGGTCTGACTGAACCGTCCGGTTTCGGTACCACAAACATAGTGGAATAGTAGCCCCTTCCCCGTTGAAGGGGGGGACCTCTACCACCACTTTCTGGAGAAAAAGTTTGTGAATTGCCTCCACCACTATCTCCCTTTCCATGGGGGAAGCTGGTAAGGCCGATTTTAGGTAACGGTGAGGAGGCATCACCTCGAATTCCAGCTTGTATCCCTGAGACACAATTTGTATAGCCCAAGGATCCACCTGTGAGCGAACCCACTGGTGGCTGAAATGTCGGAGATGCACCCCCACAGCTCCTGGCTCCGCCTGTGGAGCCCCAGCGTCATGCGGTGGATTTAGTGGAAGCTGGGGAAGACTTTTGTTCCTGGGAACTAGCTGCGTGGTGCAGCTTTTTTCCTCTACCCCTGCCTCTGGCAAGAAAGGACGCACCTCTGACCTTCTTGCTCCTCTGAGAACGAAAGGACTGCATTTGGTAATACGGTGCTTTCTTAGGTTGTGGAGGGACATAAGGCAAGAAATTTGACTTCCCAGCCGTAGCTGTGGAAACTAGGTCCGAGAGACCGTCCCCAAACAATTCCTCACCCTTATAAGGTAAAACCTCCATGTGTTTTTTAGAGTCGGTATCCCCTGTCCATTGCCGAGTCCATAAGACCCTTCTGGCAGAAATGGACATAGCGTTAACTCTAGGGCCCAGCAGGCAAATGTCCCTCTGGGCATCCCGCATATATAGGACCGCGTCCTTGATATGTGCCAGGGTCAGTAGAACAGTGTCCCTGTCCAGGGTATCCAACTCCTCAGACAGAGAATCCGTCCATGCAGCTACCGCACTACACATCCAGGCCGAAGCAATTGCTGGCCTCAGCTGTGTGCCAGAATATATACTGACTTCAGGATAGCTTCCTGCTTTCTATCCGCAGGATCCTTTAGGGCGGCCGTATCCGGAGACGGCAGGGCCACCTTCTTAGACAAGCGTGTCAACGCCTTGTCTACCCTAGGGGAGGATTCCCAGCGTAACCTGTCCGTTGGCGGGAAAGGATACTCCATAAGTAATCTCTTGGAAACTATCACCTTCCTGTCAGGGGAATCCCACGCTTTTTCACATAATTCATTTAATTCATGTGAAGGGGGAAAAGTCACTTCATGCTTTTTCTCCCCATACATATAAATCCTCTTGTCAGGGACAGGATTTTCCTCAGAAATGTGTAATACATCCTTCATAGCTACAATCATGTAGCGTATGGCTTTAGTCATTTTAGGCTGCAACTTTGCCTCATCGTCATCGACACTGGAGTCAGATTCCGTGTCGACATCTGTGTCAACTATCTGGGATAGTGTGCGCTTTTGGGACCCTGACGGCCTCTGCGCTGTAGGATCAGGCACGGGTTGAGACCCTGCCTGTCCCCCGGTTACAGTTTTATCCAATCTGTTATGCAAGGAGTTTACATTATCATTTAACACCTTCCACATATCCATCCAATAAGGTGTCGGCACCGTCGGCGGCGACACCACACTCAGCTGCACTTGTTCTGCCTCCACGTATCCTTCCTCATCAAACATGTCGACACAGGCGTACCGACACACAGCACACACACAGGGAATGCTCTGACTGAGGACAGGACCCCACAAAGGCTTTTGGGGAGACAGAGAGAGAGTATGCCAGCACACACCCCAGCGCTATATAACCCAGGGATTACACTGTAACTTAGTGTTTACCCTGTAGCTGCTGTTAATATATATATTGCGCCTAAATTTATGTGCCCCCCCTCTCTTTTTTACCCTCTATTGCACCTGTATACTGCAGGGGAGAGCCTGGGGAGCGTCTTTCCAGCGGATCTGTGAAGAGAAAATGGCGCTGGTGTGCTGAGGAAGAAGGCCCCGCCCCCTCAGCGGCGGGCTTCTGTCCCGCTTTAATGTGTAAAAAATGGCGGGGGCTCTGGCATATATACAGTCCCAGACTGTATATATGTCTCTTTTTGCCAAAAAAGGTATTTAATTGCTGCCCAGGGCGCCCCCCCCCCCCCCCCCTGCGCCCTGCACCCTACAGTGACCGGAGTGTGCGGTGTGCTGTGGGAGCAATGGCGCACAGCTGCAGTGCTGTGCGCTACCTTAAGTGAAGACAGAAGTCTTCAGCCGCCGATTTCGATGTCTTCATGCTTCTGCTGCTTCTGTTCTTCTGGCTCTGCGAGGGGGACGGCGGCGCGGCTCCGGGAACGGACGATCAAGGTTAGGTACCTGTGTTCGATCCCTCTGGAGCTAATGGTGTCCAGTAGCCTAAGAAGCGCTACCTAGCTGCCGTGAGTAGGTTTGCTTCTCTCCCCTCAGTCCCTCGTAGCAGAGAGTCTGTTGCCAGCAGAAGCTCTCTGAAAACAAAAAACCTAACAAAATACCGGAGAGAGAATTGACTAACATAGGAGAGGAATGGGTTAAACATCCTGTGAGGGGTGGACCTAGCTGTGAGGTAGTACAGCCTTAGGAAAGGGGGAGGGTTAAGGTATATATAGGCTGGAGTGGCCATTTTAGGTCTCTTTGCTTGCTGAAATTTCTTGTGAGTACTGCTTGGCAGATTTTCATTAAATTCATTCGAATTTAATTTCATTCGTTTAAATTTACAAGTTTATTTAACTTGAAAGCATGGCCTCCAGCCGCCCACGCCGGTTCGCTGGCGCCCCAGCCCGTTACCTGTCTGGTGAGGCTGGCCCCGGGGCAGGGGTGCCCGGCTCCGATGTGGCCATTTCTTCCCCTGGGGCCCCTCTGAGAGCTAGGGGTACGGAGCGTAGAACCCGCTCCGCTGGGGAGATGGACGGGTCCCCCTCACGGAGTGGGGCGACCAACAGCCCTCACCTCCGGAGTCGGCCAGGGGTGCCGGGTACACGGGCGCCCGCGGGCGCGCGTCGGCGCGCCCTGCCGGGCGCCTTTCGGCATCCGCTCTGGTAGCTCCCGCACCCGCTCTCTTGCCGGGGCCGGGTAGAGGCCTCAGGTGGGGGGCGGGAACCGGTCGGGAGAACGCTACGATCCGGGCTGGGCCTGTTGCGGTGCCCAGCGCGCGATCGACCAGGAGCCTGGGCCTGCCGGCGGGTGCTCTGGGAGAGACCGCAGCTGTGGGCGCTCAGGCAGCAAGTGGTGGGGCGCGCGCACAGCGTGCGCGCGCGCCCACACGAGGCTCCGGCGGCGTCTCTCGCGCACGAGTGCGCGCAGCGGCGCCGCAGCCCTCCGTGTCCCCCCAGCCCTCTTCGTTACGGCCGGAGTCCGGCGCGACGAGGGGGGGGGAGGAGGCCTGGCAGGGATCAACCAGGTAGTGGGGTGATCTATAACAGTGGTGCTGGGGACCCAGTACCACGGGCAATTATTTCCTCACGGCGCGGGGCCAACCCTGCTGGCGGTGCTGGCTCCGTCAGGCGGGGGGTGGGCCTCAGTGAGGGGTTAGAGCAGAGGTCAGGCATCACTCCAGGGGGGCGGGGGCGGGTGGGTCCGGAAGTATACCCGTTTTTAGAGACCCTGGCGTTATTTCCCCCCCCCCCCCGGGGCCGGCCTGGCCGCGGGCCAGATGGGTCTGGGTTGCCTATGCCCAGCGGTGGCTCTAATCGCCGCGTGCCCCCGGCAAGGCAGTCATCAGGTGACGACGCGGCGTTACAAGGTCACGCTGAACCGCCCGGGGCGTTCGCTGCGGCCCTTGCCACGGTGGTGGCGGCATTGGGTCCGCTCGCCGCGGCCCCGGAGCTCGAGGGCGGGTCCAGGGAGGCGGCGGACGGCGCGGGCGCAGGTGCCTTTTCAGCCGCCCAGAGGGTTGCACGCGCGTGCCGGGAGCTGGGGGCGGCCGCAGCGCAGCTGCATTTACAGCCAAGGCGGGACGAGAGTTTGCAGTCACCTCGCACGCCGGCCTTAGGTCGGGCTGGGCGCACGCCATTTTTGTTGTCCGGGTCCCCTCCCCCTTTTCTGCCCACAGATGTTCAAGCGGATGCAAGGGTGTCAGAATCGGAGGACGAGGATGTTACATATGTCGCGACGGAGGAGTCTGGATCTGACCAATCTACGGCTTCAGGTGAGGCGGAGCAATTGGGGTCGGTTTCTAGTACGCCCTCGGGTTCGCGCAGCTCTTCCCCTTCCTCCTCCTCTTCCTCTTCTTCCTCTGCTTCCTCCTCTTCCCTTTCTTCGGCAAAGTCCGACGTCAGTAGTGCGACAAAGGCGAAGAAAAGGGCGATTAAATACGCCAAGAAGGCGGCTGGGCAACAGGAGAGGCGTAAGAGGCGAAGGCGGCTTAGCAAAGAATCTCGCAAGGCCAGGAAGCGACGCGACTTGCCAGGCGTGGTCCGCTGCGAATATACCGCTGTCATGCGGGGGCTTAGGGATAGCTGCAGCAAGAGTATTCGCAGGGGGGACTACGTAGATGTCTTCGTCTTGACTAAAGACGCTAAAAAAGAGTTTAAGGCGGCAACCGCTAAGAAGGGCATAGGGGCCGAGGCGTTCCGCACGTTTGATAACTGGCTGGCGGGGTTTTGGGTTTTCGCGGCTTGCTACCTTGAAGACAGGCCAGACGAACATATGAATGTCATTCGGTACCTGCATCTCGTGCACGATATGCAACGCACGTCGGCGGGTGACGAATGGCGTAGGTATGATGAGGAATTCAGAGAGAAGCAGGACGGGTTACACGTTATGGACTTCGGTTTCAAGGACGTGGAGGTATGGCTTAAGGTCACCAGGGCCTCGCAGCAGGCCAAGGAGCCCCGGAGCGCAGGGGCGGACGGACACCGTGCTGGGCCGTCCGCCCATGCGCCCGGCGCGGACGGCGGGTCGGCCAAGCCGGGTAGGTCGGCCGTCCGGGCTGGGAAACAGCCCGCAACGAAAGGATTATGTTTCGCGTTTAACAACGCTGCATGTTCCTACGGCAAGCAGTGTCGGTTCCGTCACGCTTGCCTCCATTGCGGGGGTTCCCACCCTGCCTCCTCCTGCTTCAAGAATACTCGGCAGGGTCCCCGTTCTAAGCAATCCTACTCGAGAGGGGCACCCGGCGGGGGCGCCCCACAGGGCGCCAACGCCAATTAGGTTAAAGGCTATGAGTAAATGGTTGGATTGGTATCCGAATAGGGAGGATGCCAGGTTTTTATATGCAGGTTTTAGTTTTGGTTTCCGCTTGCCTGTTGCGAGCGATGTTACAGTTCGGGCACAGAGGAACCTCCAGTCTGCTCGGGCCTTGCCTTTAGTGTTGCGGGAAAAGGTCGATAAGGAGGTCAGGCTGGGCAGGATGGAGGGGCCGTTTGCAACACCTTCAGTGGCGGGTCTCGTCATCTCCCCGGTGGGGGTGGTCCCCAAGAAAACACCCGGTTCCTTCCGACTGATCCAACACCTTTCCTACCCAGCGGGGTCCTCGGTCAACGACGCTATACCTCCGGGTCATTGCTCGGTAGTGTATTAGTCATTTGACGAGGCGCTTAATTTGGTCCGCAGCTACGGCGCCGGTGCCCTCATGGCAAAGATTGACGTCGAATCCGCTATTCGGTTGCTACCCCTCCATCCGGACTCATTCCGTTTTATGGGTTTCCGGATTGGATCGGAATATTTCATTGACAAATGTTTGCCGATGGGATGTTCTGTTTCATGCTCGTATTTTGAACGTTTTAGCACCTTCCTGCATTGGTGCGTGGAGTCTTCATCGGGTGGGCACGGGGTTGCCCACTACCTCGACGATTTCCTTTGTGTAGGGCCGGCGGATTCGCCACGGTGCGGCAACTTGCTTTTCAGTATACGAGCTTTGTTTTGTCACTTCGGAGTGCCAGTGGCCGAGGACAAAACGGAGGGACCGGTGTCTTGCCTCTCATTTCTGGGAATCGAGATCGACACGGTGGCAGGCGAATGTCGCCTTCCTTTGGACAAAGTGGCTAAGCTTCGCGAAGCCATTGGCCAATTCATGGGTTCGCGCAAGGTTAAGCTGCGGCAGGCACAATCCTTGCTGGGCATGTTTAACTTTGCTTGTCGGGTCATCCCGATGGGCAGGGTTTTCTGCCGGAAGTTAGAAAGAGCGACCGCGGGGTGTGCTAGGCCGCACCACTTTGTACGCTTGCCCGCTGAGTTAAAAAGGGATCTGGCTGTATGGGCCTCGTTCCTGGAGGATTTCAACGGTGTGCGCATATGGCAGGCACCAACGGTCGACAGCACCAGATTGCAGCTTTTCACCGACGCGGCAGGAGCCTCCGGTTTTGGTTGCTATCTTGAGGGATCTTGGTGCGCGGCATCATGGCCGGCGGGCTGGCACCAGGCGGGTTTGACTAAGGACTTCTGCTCCTGGAACTCTTTCCCATCATGGTTGCGCTGGAAATCTGGGGCGAGCGGCTAGCGCATCGCCGCATCCTGTTCAGATGCGACAATCTGGGCGTGGTGCACGCGATTAACAACCAGAGGGCAAAATCGCTGGTAGTGCTTCGGGTGCTAGGGCAGTTGCTGCTTACTTGCCTGCGCAGGAACGTGTGGTTCCGGGCACAACACGTACCGGGTTTAGAGAATGGGGTCGCTGACGCGCTATCACGAGGGCAATGGGAGAGATTTTACTGGTTGGCTCCTGAAGCCGAGGAACAAGGTTTTCATTGTCCCGGTTATGTCTGGCAGGTCATCGAGCCGGACTGGAAGGTCTAGCACTACGTTCGGTAGCGCCATCCACGCTTAAGGCTTACAAGCAGGCCTGGGGCGAATGGGAAGAATTTGCTAGAGGACGGAAGCAACGAGGTAAGAGCGGGCATCGGATGATGCTTTCTTTTATTTGGCAGCTTTATGTTTCGGGTAGGTCTAGAGCGGTGGTGTCCCGGTACTTGGCTGGCATTGCATTCTTCTGCAGAATTAAGGGTGTTCCCGATTTGACGAAAAGTGGCATTCTGCTTAAGGCTATGAAAGGATGGGCGTGCGTGGCGCCTACGCCGCCTGACAGAAGGCGGCCCATTGATGCGGCGTTGCTGCCAGGCATCATTGGGTCGGTTGGAGCCATCGCATCATCTATGTTTGAATCGCTGCTTTTTAGATTGGCGTTCTCTATGGCTTACCACGGCGCCTTTAGGATATCGGAGTTGGTAGCGCCTTCTAAGCAAACTGATTCGCGCATGCTAGTAGAGGACGTAGTGGTGAGTGGGAGGTCCTTGCTGTGCAGATTGCGACGCTCTAAGACGGACCAGGTGGGGAAGGGCCGATGGGTCACCCTGGTTCCGGCACTTGAGGAGAGCATATGCCCAGTACGGTTGGCAGTACAATATGAGGCAGTGAGGCCCGACTGTCGGGGGTCGTGGTTGCTGCACTATGACGGGCTGCCAGTAACGAAGTTCCAATTTCGGTGGATGATGGGTCGCTGTCTGACGAGCATGGGCCTTTCCCCCTCCCACTTCGGTACACACTCCTTCCGCATTGGGGCTGCTACGGCGGCAGCGGCCGCGGGTTTTTCGGGAGCCCAAATCCAGGCGGTGGGACGATGGAAGTCGTCCTGTTATAAGCGGTACATTCGCCCCGTCGCCTGAGATACTTTGCTTAAGCGTAGCTTGCATCAATAAGTTAGAGTAAGATAATGTTTTGCTTGGTGTTATGCATATGTTATGTTCGCTGTATGTTGGTTCGTTTACCCGTGTGTGATCCTACTCAGGGATTAGCCACTTGCCGCTGCGGGCGTGAGCCGGCAGCGGGGGTCAGGAGTTATTTTGCGATTTTTGCCTGACTTGACGGACTGAATTCTAATCTTTAATTCGGCTAATCTGTTCTAATCAAAGTCCCTCAGCAGGTTTTTATGCTTTCACCTCCAGCTGAGTTATTTCATGTTTTACCCCTTTTTATACCCCCCCCCCCCTTGTTAATTTCGTTTTGATTCTTTTGCCTTTCCCTTAATGTCTTAATGCTTTTACTTCAAATTGGCTAGGAGCTCGGGAGATCGGCTAGGCCGTGACTGCTGCGACATTAGGAAACAATAAAAAAAAATTTTTTTCTTTTGGCAGATCCTTCAGGTTAACATAATACATGCTATGGCGTAGAATTATAGTAACACATTTTACCCCTTTTTTCCTTCCATTCAGGTTGTTTCGCTGATGGCTTGTCCGTTTGGGTGGTCGGCCACTCGTATGTCTTCTGGGCAGCAAGGTTTTTGGCCTCTGATACTTCTCAGAGGTTTCCTAGAGGTCAGGGAATCAGATGGCTTGGTTGGCGAGGTATGATGTGGACAGATCTATTGAGTAGACTAGTCAGTCAGGCCAGGAAGCATGGAGTTCCCAAGGTTTTGGTTGTCCACTTAGGTGGCAACGACCTAGGGAAGAGGACTTCCTTGGAGCTACGGTGGGCCATGATACAAGATCTGGCAAAGGTGGCCGCAGCATGGACCAATTGTATATTGGTATTTTCCCTGATGGTGCCAAGGTTGAGTTGGCGAGGTGTGGAGGACGGACGCGTAATAGATGAGGCCAGGATAAAGGTGAATGGGGCGGTGGCGAAGTGGGTCTTGGCCCACGGAGGTAAAGTCGTTCGCCATCCTAAGATTCGGTTCCGAGACAAACACCTTTTTCGGCCTGATGGTGTGCATCTATCCAATGAGGGGATGATGTTTTTCCTGGAGGATCTGTTCCTAGTGTTGCAGGAGTTAGGGTAGTTTATGGTGGCGGTGCGAGGACTCTGGGATGGAGTCCTTCGCTGTTGGCGGAAAAGAACGGCAGTTTGTAGTTGTATGGTTTTTTATAGGTAGTAAGTTTCAGTGTTATTATGGTTTAGGTGCACTCACCTCCATCGACTTAATTGCCGCTCGACCACCCATCCGGGAGGCAGCGGCAGGGCACCCAGGAGCGGTGGGAAGTCACTGTGGGGGTTGTGTTGACACCTATTACCGGTTTGGATAGGGTGCTGGACGGTTCCGGTCAGTTTACCAATTTAAGTTTACCAATAGTTTAATAGAGCCGTTCTTTTTTCTGCCACCATTATGCCGGCTGATTCGGCATCTTAACAAAATTTTCCCAATTACAGGTTTTGCTATGGTTAGGGTCAAATAAATAGCTAGCAATTTTTCTGCCAAAATCATGTCTCCGTGTCTTTATTTACTGGTATAGAAGGTAACTAAGGTTTACTTCAATAAAAGGGGTCCACCAAATATCACTAGGATGTTTAGGAGAGAGAATTGACTAACATAGGAGAGGAATGGGTTAAACATCCTGTGAGGGGTGGACCTAGCTGTGAGGTAGTACAGCCTTAGGAAAGGGGGAGGGTTAAGGTATATATAGGCTGGAGTGGCCATTTTAGGTCTCTTTGCTTGCTGAAATTTCTTCCCGCCCTCCCGCCCTAAGGGTAGAGGTTGTTTTGTTTGACGCGGAGTGCATTGGCGGTTAATTGATTAGCTGTTTTCATTCGTTGGCTATTTATAGGCGGAAAAGAACGGCAGTTTGTAGTTGTATGGTTTTTTATAGGTAGTAAGTTTCAGTGTTATTATGGTTTAGGTGCACTCACCTCCATCGACTTAATGGCCGCTCGACCACCCATCCGGGAGGCAGCGGCAGGGCACCCAGGAGCGGTGGGAAGTCACTGTGGGGGTTGTGTTGACACCTATTACCGGTTTGGATAGGGTGCTGGACGGTTCCGGTCAGTTTACCAATTTAAGTTTACCAATAGTTTAATAGAGCCGTTCTTTTTTCTGCCACCATTATGCCGGCTGATTCGGCATCTTAACAAAATTTTCCCAATTACAGGTTTTGCTATGGTTAGGGTCAAATAAATAGCTAGCAATTTTTCTGCCAAAATCATGTCTCCGTGTCTTTATTTACTGGTATAGAAGGTAACTAAGGTTTACTTCAATAAAAGGGGTCCACCAAATATCACTAGGATGTTTAGGAGAGAGAATTGACTAACATAGGAGAGGAATGGGTTAAACATCCTGTGAGGGGTGGACCTAGCTGTGAGGTAGTACAGCCTTAGGAAAGGGGGAGGGTTAAGGTATATATAGGCTGGAGTGGCCATTTTAGGTCTCTTTGCTTGCTGAAATTTCTTCCCGCCCTCCCGCCCTAAGGGTAGAGGTTGTTTTGTTTGACGCGGAGTGCATTGGCGGTTAATTGATTAGCTGTTTTCATTCGTTGGCTATTTATAGGCGGAAAAGAACGGCAGTTTGTAGTTGTATGGTTTTTTATAGGTAGTAAGTTTCAGTGTTATTATGGTTTAGGTGCACTCACCTCCATCGACTTAATGGCCGCTCGACCACCCATCCGGGAGGCAGCGGCAGGGCACCCAGGAGCGGTGGGAAGTCACTGTGGGGGTTGTGTTGACACCTATTACCGGTTTGGATAGGGTGCTGGACGGTTCCGGTCAGTTTACCAATTTAAGTTTACCAATAGTTTAATAGAGCCGTTCTTTTTTCTGCCACCATTATGCCGGCTGATTCGGCATCTTAACAAAATTTTCCCAATTACAGGTTTTGCTATGGTTAGGGTCAAATAAATAGCTAGCAATTTTTCTGCCAAAATCATGTCTCCGTGTCTTTATTTACTGGTATAGAAGGTAACTAAGGTTTACTTCAATAAAAGGGGTCCACCAAATATCACTAGGATGTTTATTCTAATCTAGCAAGCTCAGGAGAGCCCACTAGGAGCACCCAGCTCGGCCGGGCACAGATTCTAACTGAGGTCGGGAGGAGGGGCATAGAGGGAGGAGCCAGTGCACACCAGATAGTACTAAATCTTTCTTTAGAGTGCCCAGTCTCCTGCGGAGCCCGCTATTCCCCATGGTCCTTACGGAGTCCCCAGCATCCACTAGGACGTTAGAGAAATAACATAAAGGCACTCGCTTTTCCAGCTCATTGGAAAAAGCAAAACAAGCCAGCACTCACGGTTTAGATGAGAAAACGAAGAAGATTTATTCCATATCAAGGCGACAAGTGTACATACAGGCTGTGCCTGTATGTACACTTGTCGCCTTGATATGGAATAAATCTTCTTCGTTTTCTCATCTAAACCATGAGTGCTGGCTTGTTTAGCTTTTTCCAATGAGCTGGAAAAGCGAGTACCTTTATATATATATATATATATATACACACACACACACACACACACACACACACACACACACACACACACATATAATATATATTACAATAGTAAAACAGGAATAAATATATATTAAGTACCAGCAAAGCCCAGTGAAGTGGAAAAGATAATCAAACAAGAAAAGGATAGAAGCAGAACATATTATGTAAATGAGAGAAGGGGATGGGTTGACAATTGAAAGGGTGGGGAGGATTGGAGTAATAAAATAGGATTAAATACACAATATACAGTAGTATAACATAAATAGGGTGAGAAGTGGATAATAGAAAATAACTGATTTGGAGGAGAGTATATGGGTGGACTGCAGAAATAAAAGACAAAAGGGCCACATGAAACAGAAATGTAAACAGTACATATAGAGGCTGCAGAGGAGAGAAAATGGAAACAGTTTCAAAAGATATTTGGGGGTGGGATGGAGGAGTTATAAGGCAAATCCTGTTCTATAAATATAAAAAATGTTTTTATTTATGAATTGCAAACAAGTGTGCTCGATAATGGAGCACACACCTTCTCATGTTCTGTGTTTATTGCTCTCTCTTCCTCTACTAGTTTTAAGGGCCCCATACACTTCCGCGACATGCCAGACGGACATGTCGCGGGCAATCACCCCCGGCAGCCTCTCGGGGGGGGGGGGGGGTGGCAGGATCGCCCACGATACATCGTATGCTGTCCTTCTGCATACGATGTATCTTGGGCGATCCTGGGCGATCCCAACCACGCCTGCGGGGTCGGACCAGATTAAATGTGCAGCACATTCAATTTGGAGGATCCGATCCGATGCTCATGGGAACACGCATCGGATTGGATCGGACACGCCTCCAAAATGCCCGATTTCATCTGATATATCGGGCCGAATGCTCGAAATTGGATGAAATCGGGCATTATGGTCCTAGTGTATGGGGCCCTTTAGTTCATTTACTGCATGTGGTTAACATTACAGTATATCCACTTCCATTCCAGTATATAGATTCCAGAACACTGATTTCTGTATCTCCTCAGTTTGTTTGATCGAAAAGTTTCCAGTTAGTCACATTGCCTCAGTCTCTAATATATATATATATATATATATATATATATATATAGAAACAGAAAGTTCAGCACTCACCAAAATAGGCTTACTAATCCTCACAACATCAATTAATAAATGAATAAATGATGGGGGTTTAGTTAGTGAATTGGCCAATGCACGGAAGCCTGCAAACCGCTCGCCAAGGTACCCCACCTTCATGCAGGTCCTACACTATCACAAAATCATAAAAATTAAAACCTGGCAACTGTGTAACCAAGGATTAACCCTATATTTTTGAGTAGGTGGCCATGGGCTACATGCACCCCACCCTATTAGTGGCAAGTGCGGATACTGCACCCCGCTTCTGGGGTGGCGAGTGCTGTGGTTTTCTATTTGTTGGTATATTTTAGGGTTAATCCTTGGTTAACTCATTAACTGTGGCCACAAGCTTTGTTCATGCACCCCTATTATCTTAAACCTGTGTCAGCTGCCCTTCAGTAATTTATCAGCCAGTGTCAGGTGACTAGTGTACCTTTAAAAGCCATGGAGTTCATGGCAGGCACACCTTAAACCAAGTGGGCATATTTGCAGTTATATTATGTGATACAGTTGCCAGGTTTTATTTTTTATGATTTTGTGATACTGATACTGCATGAAGGTGGGGGTACCTTGGCGAGCGGTTTGCAGGCTTCCGTGCATTGGCCAATTCACTAACTAAACCCCCATCATTTATTCATTTATTCATTGATGTGAGGATAAGTGAGCTTATTTTGGTGAGTGCTGAACTTTCTGTTTCTATATTTTTGAGTAGGTGGCCATGGGCTACATGCACCCCACCCTATTAGTGGCGAGCGCGGATACTGCACCCCGCTTCTGAGGTGGCGAGTGCTGTGGTTTTCTATTTGTGGGTATATATATATATATATATATATATATCCAAATGGTAAACTCCGGCAATCCTAAATTGGCTGCATGAACCTTGCTCCGGTGCCCTCCACCCAGGGGGGATACCCCAGCATGAACAGGAACAAAATGAGGCGGCACTCAGAGGCTAGTGAAAAAAATACTTGTATTGACAAAAGGTTAACGTTTCGGGGACGTGCTCCCCTTCCTCAGAACAACTTGAAAATGTGACAAAGAACACTTAAATACAATTCACTTACCCCCAAGAAGCCTCCCACCAGCGGCGTCCTCCCTCGGCACATTGCCCGCAGCTCCGGTCTGTCATTTCCGGCTTCCGGCGGCGAAGCGGTGATGACGCAGCAGGACACTGGGCGGTAGCCATGGCAACCGCCCAGTGTCCTGCTGCGTCATCACCGCTTCGCCGCCGGAAGCCGGAAATGACAGACCGGAGCTGCGGGCAACGTGCCGAGGGAGGACGCCGCTGGTGGGAGGCTTCTTGGGGGGTAAGTGAATTGTATTTAAGTGTTCTTTGTCACATTTTCAAGTTGTTCTGAGGAAGGGGAGCACGTCCCCGAAACGTTAACCTTTTGTCAATACAAGTATTTTTTTTCACTAGCCTCTGAGTGCCGCCTCATTTTGTTCCTATATATATATATATATATATATATATAATGTATCTTTGTGTGGGTAGTCCGGCACTCCCAGTAAATAACAAATGATGCATGGGTGCCCTCCGTGAACATAAGATAACAGACAGCGGTACTTTTGATGCAAACATTTCGGGGCCTGCAGCCCCTTTGTCAAAGTCCCGGAGTGCCGCTGTCTGTTTGTTCTGCTATATATATATTTATATACAGTATATATATTTTTATATATATATATATATATATATATATATATATGTACTGGCAGGGACTCGAAGAAGGGATATGAAAAACAATTCTGAGGGCGCTAGTGGTGTTTGTTAACAACCAAATGATAATAATGTGTAAGACAGCTGTATAGTACCAGTAATCTAAAAGTCTTTGTAAGACACAAACTCCTTTAAATAAATAAAATGTTATATTCATATATTCATTCAGATGGTGGTAAATTAAAAACAAAATAACACAGAACCCAACACGTTTTGTCCCAAAGGACTTCTTCAGGGGCAAGTATCAATATTTATAGGCAAATATGATATACAGGAGTATGTCGCTAGAAGTGCCAGGTTTGAAATAGTCTGAAAACAGATCGGTTTTCCACGTGGGAAATCACTACAGAATTAATTAAAATCGGATAGAAATCTTCAAACAAAGAAGGTCCCTAACAGGAACTTTATATATGGTTACCCACGATTATATTGGACCAATGAAGCATATGAACAAAGGGAACACTATGGAACAATTACTGTTTCCAATGGGTGATAAATTGGATTCGCTGAACCAGCACCATAGCAGCCTGGCGTGTGTCTGTCAGAGTTCCAATAGTGAAGTTCCTGTTAGGGACCTTCATTGTTTGAAGATTTTTATGTGTCATTTTGTTTTTCATTTACCACCATCTGAATGAATATCTGGTAAAAGCTATTTGTCCTGTTCATGTTGGATCAATCAATACATCAATGTAAAATCTGCTGTTAATCTGAGCTTAATTGCTCTTATGTGTGGTTCTGTAAAATAAATGTTATTTATTTAAAGGAGTTTGTGTCTTACAAAGACTTTTAGATTACTGGTACTATACAGCTGTCTTACACATTATTATCATTTGGTTGTTAACAAACACCACTAGCGCTCTCTCAGAATTGTTTTTCATATCCCTTCTTCGAGTCCCTTGCTAGCGGGGGGCTCTTCTAGAGGTGCTGCTGTCCATTCACTCTAGCGCTGTTGGGTATATTGTGATATATATATATATATATATATATATATATATATATATATATATGTATATATATATATATATATATATATATATTGTAACACAGGTAATGTAAATAAGGACTCGCAGGCAGGTTTTTCGGTTACAACCACAGTGTCTTTACTGGCATCAAACACTGTAGCACAGCATACGCAGGCTTGGGCCTGGTGACACAGGTACATACAGAAAAATGAAACATACCGACATAAAAGGTCCTAGCACTTCCCGTGCTCACAAGTTATACTGCTGCAGTGGCAATTTAGAAAGGACGGACTTATAAACTTCCACTATAAGAGGGTTATTCTGAGTTGATCGTAGCTGTGCTAAATTTAGCACAGCTATGACCATGAACCCAGACATGTGGGGGGACGCCCTGCATGTTAGTGCCGCCCCCCCCCCCCCAGAAGTGCAAAGGCATCTCAGAGGCGAACGCTGGGCACCGACAACTGGCATTAGCCGGCGCACTGCGGCGCAGGCACATGCGCAGTTCCGACCTGATCGCTGCACTGCGACAAACTGCAGCGAGCGATCGGGTCGGAATGACCCCCACTGACTCGAGCATTGCTTCTTTTCTTGTATAATGTACTATGCAGTGTGGAATTGTTTATGGCTCATTTCAAACTAGTTATGTCACATACTGGTTAATTTTAAGCCTCATCTTACTACCTCAGGGCAGATGTTCATCTACATCATCCCACTGAGGATGACTAGAACATTGAAGTACTAAAGTGTTATCATACTCTTCTTCTAGCTGCTGTGAATAATCACAGGAACACTCATTTGTTTTCACCACTATAACTTATTGATGGTTAGTATCCTATTAGCCACGATAAATTACCGTGGCTAATTACCTCACCCAGGGCTATCCAATTAGCCCCAATGCCAGCACTTATCGTGAAAAGAAGCCTTCTTTTCTCCAATCGCGGCCGGAAAAATAGATAAGTCTGCATTGTTTTCGCGGATCCTATGTGTTTTCGCGAGATGTAAAAAACAGAGTTTAATTGGAGACCCCAGAATAAAAATTGTAAAAAAAAAACAACAATTGCGTAACCCTCGTTTTTCGCATATGATTTTTTTTTAACAGTTAATAGGATACCATGTATAGTCCTCACATCCACATCCACATAAGTATATAAAGATACATTTCAAAGATATTTGCGGCAATTCAATTTACCAATCCAAATGCTTGCAAAACAGCAACGGACAGCAATTGTCTGTCACTGAAACACAGCTGCTATGCCATAATTACCAAGGTCAATTCTAGACCATGTGGAGTTTGGGAAGAAGGAATGATAATGTACACGAGGTGAGCCTTTCAATTTGAATATTTGTATACCGTAGGTACTGTAAGATGTACAATAGGTGCACAGTGGAAAAACAAACTCTCATAAATCTATAAGATTCAAATGGATTGTGAGTTACTAAAAGTATAATGTAGAAACATGTAAAATAATAATACAAAGGAGGAAATGCTATATACCAAGTGTGCATAAGATACATGTGATGATGAAAATAAAAATAGTCAGTGGCCAGGCCACCAAGTCAGAGATCACATCACAATGGTAAACCAGATCATACACAGACACATTACCCTATGTAAATGCCAAATTGCTTTCTAACAAATATTTAAAATGCCCGCTCTAATATATACTGCAGATGCCAGGCGCATCTTATTACCATATACGATAAAAGTGCGCTGTACGTCGCAAAACACTACATCCCTTAAGAGAAAACAACACACACACACACACACACACACACACACACACACACATTGTCTGAGTTCCAAAGCTCATTGATGTATATATTTGTTATTAAAAGGATATGTATTCAATATATCACAAAGTATAGTATATTTATAGTTACATGGTTACAATTTATACAGTAAGCAGTTAATACAAACTAAATCAAATACATACAGTTACCGCGATACAATTACCATATTTTGCTCAATGCTTTCTATGCTCCAGTTCCTCCATCTTTAGCTCACAACTCCAGCTAACAGAAGCAAAATATTACTAACACTCCATCTCGCTCAGGACCCAGGGGAAAAAAGGACAGAGACTTCTGTGTGTCTCTTCAGCAATACACTGTGTAGTTTGGGGGAGTGCACAGACTAGTCTAGGGGAGGGAACTTTCTCATTCATGATGAGTCACTGATCGGTTTATATGCAAACATGGTTCAGCCTTGAATACATCAAAAGGGCTGGCCAGAGTTTCCTGTCCATCACATGCTTGGAATATCCATTGTTCTAATAAGAGTGACTTCAGCTTTCATCCATTTAATCATAACTACTCATAGCAATGTGCTACAACTTAATAACAAGCATCAAATGAATCTACACATTAATCTGGTTACTGTAATACCAAACCCGACATGTCTATCTTGCTACGTTCCAATAATACACATACATGACGTTACTATATTAAATACATTTAAAATATTATGATGTCTGGCGCTTGATATGTTATAATTATGTGCTGTATGAAATATGTGTTGAATCTATCTCTGTGGCATGTATGAGTAAATGCGTATGTTACCGCATATTGCTGTGCTCGCTGTGCGTATTTGCAAGCATAGCGACTCATATGTGTGGAGTCTGTATGTTCTCTCTATGTAATATCTTTGACTTCGACACCCTAGAACAGTAGTTCCCAACCTCAGTCCTCAAGTACCCCCAACAGTTCATGTTTTCCAGGTCACCTATCAGTTAAACAGGTGTATTCATTACTTACTGACACATTTTAAAAGACCCACAGGTGGAGCTAATGATTTCACTTGCAATCCTGTGAGGAGACCTTGAAAATATGAACTGTCAGGGGTACTTGAGGACCGCGGTTGGGAACCACTGCCCTAGAATAAAGAAGTCACCAGAAAAAGACAACTGAAATTGATAGATCTTTGTGATAGCTTACCTCTGAATAAGCCACAATACTTTCTACATGCCAACAACATACCTATGGTAACTCATGATAACTGCAAGCGCTCCTAGGCTCCCATTTAGACCCGTTTAGATGCAAATAGAGGTGAGATTGATTACACTGCTACTCTGAAGAGCCTGCGGTTTCACCTAGATGTGTTAATGCACCTCTTTTTCTTTCATGAGTATGTATTGTGTCCTTTGTATGCACTTACCTTTGCCTATATATACTGGTTTGCTCCATTCACCCCAATACTTGCTTTTTGCACAGTGATTTTTTCTGGCTCTTATTTGTAATGAATATTTTTTGTCTTTGTCCAAATCAGAAAATGTATATTCCTCCATTTCAATGTCTGGTATATCCTGAAATATATAATGAATCATTTTTTACAATAACATATTTAGTTAAATCTATCTTCTACAAGTTATACATATGTACAAACATTGGGCCTAATTCAAACTTGATCGAAGATGTGCAAGAAAACGCACATCTATGATCAATTTCTTTGACATGCGGTGGGGGGGACGCTCAGCACAAGGCAAGTTGGACCCGCATGATGGATCCAGCCCCCCCCCCCCCCCTACGCAGACATGCGAGAGCATCGCACTGCGCCGATGCATTCGCATGTTTCGAGTAGCCCTCTGTCTGCGCAGCTAACTGGTGGATGGCCGGCGTTATCCACCAATCAGAGTGCTAACAGCCATTCACTGTATGAAAGCATGTGTAGGACCACAGAGATGGTGTAGGACCACAGGAGGAGCATGTTATGATCTTTTTAATTGGTTTCCTTGAACAAGTATGTGTAGGGGCCCCAGTGCATTGCCTACATTGCTGTTAAAACGGCCCTGTTAGAAATCCAGCATTGGGATTTATGTTCTTCAGATAGCAAGCAGTCCTTTGAGTACACAGTTTTTAATTCCAGGGAGAACCACCAACAAAGCGATGGCTAACTAATATGTTATTATACCCCTTGTAAGATGTTGATTATTCTGAGATATACAGTGCATCTGGAAAGTATTCACAGCGCTTCACTTTTTCCACAATTTGTTATGTTACAGCCTTATTCCAAAATGGAATAAATTCATTTTTCTCCTCAAAATTCTGCACACAATACCCCATAATGACAACATGAAAAAAGTAGAGATGTGCACTTGAAATTTTTCGGGTTTTGTGTTTTGGTTTTGGGTTCGGTTCCGCGGCCGTGTTTTGGGTTCGACCGCGTTTTGGCAAAACCTCACCGAATTTTTTTTGTCGGATTCGGGTGTGTTTTGGATTCGGGTGTTTTTTTCAAAAAACACTAAAAAACAGCTTAAATCATAGAATTTGGGGGTCATTTTGATCCCAAAGTATTATTAACCTCAAAAACCATAATTTCCACTCATTTTCAGTCTATTCTGAACACCTCACACCTCACAATATTATTTTTAGTCCTAAAATTTGCACCGAGGTCGCTGGATGACTAAGCTAAGCGACCCTAGTGGCCGACACAAACACCTGGCCCATCTAGGAGTGGCACTGCAGTGTCACGCAGGATGGCCCTTCCAAAAAAAACACTCCCCAAACAGCACATGACGCAAAGAAAAAAAGAGGCGCAATGAGGTAGCTGTGTGAGTAAGCTAAGCGACCCTAGTGGCCGACACAAACACCTGGCCCATCTAGGAGTGGCACTGCAGTGTCACGCAGGATGGCCCTTCCTAAAAACACTCCCCAAACAGCACATGACGCAAAGAAAAATGAAAGAAAAAAGAGGTGCAAGATGGAATTGTCCTTGGGCCCTCCCACCCACCCTTATGTTGTATAAACAGGACATGCACACTTTAACCAACCCATCATTTCAGTGACAGGGTCTACCACACGACTGTGACTGAAATGACGGGTTGGTTTGGACCCCCACCAAAAAAGAAGCAATTAATCTCTCCTTGCACAAACTGGCTCTACAGAGGCAAGATGTCAACCTCATCATCATCCTCCGATATATCACCGTGTACATCCCCCCTCCTCACAGATTATCAATTCGTCCCCACTGGAATCCACCATCTCAGCTCCCTGTGTACTTTGTGGAGGCAATTGCTGCTGGTCAATGTCTCCACGGAGGAATTGATTATAATTCATTTTAATGAACATCATCTTCTCCACATTTTCTGGAAGTAACCTCGTACGCCGATTGCTGACAAGGTGAGCGGCGGCACTAAACACTCTTTCGGAGTACACACTTGTGGGAGGGCAACTTAGGTAGAATAAAGCCAGTTTGTGCAAGGGTTTTCAAATTGCCTCTTTTTCCTGCCAGTATAAGTACGGACTGTCTGACGTGCCTACTTGGATGCGGTCACTCATATAATCCTCCACCATACTTTCAATGGGGAGAGAATCATATGCAGTGACAATAGACGACATGTCCGTAATTGTTGGCAGGTCCTTCAGTCCGGACCAGATGTCAGCATCAGCAGTCGCTCCAGACTGCCCTGCATCACCGCCAGCGGGTGGGCTCGGAATTCTGAGCCTTTTCCTCGCACCCCCAGTTGCGGGAGAATGTGAAGGAGGAGATGTTGACAGGTCGCGTTCCGCTTGACTTGACAATTTTGTCACCAGCAGGTCTTTGAACCCCAGCAGACTTGTGTCTGCTGGAAAGAGAGATCCAAGGTAGGTTTTAAATCTAGGATCGAGCACGGTGGCCAAAATGTAGTGCTCTGATTTCAACAGATTGACCACCCGTGAATCCTTGTTAAGCGAATTAAGGGCTCCATCCACAAGTCCCACATGCCTAGCGGAATCGCTCCGTGTTAGCTCCTCCTTCAATGTCTCCAGCTTCTTCTGCAAAAGCCTGATGAGGGGAATGACCTGACTCAGGCTGGCAGTGTCTGAACTGACTTCACGTGTGGCAAGTTCAAAGGGCAGCAGAACCTTGCACAACGTTGAAATCATTCTCCACTGCGCTTGAGACATGTGCATTCCACCTCCTATATCGTGCTCAATTGTATAGGCTTGAATGGCCTTTTGCTACTCCTCCAACCTCTGAAGCATATATAGGGTTGAATTCCACCTCGTTACCACTTCTTGCTTCAGATGATGGCAGGGCAGGTTCAGGCGTTTTTAGTGGTGCTCCAGTCTTCTGTACGTGGTGCCTGTACGCCAAAAGTGTCCCGCAATTCTTCTGGCCACCGACAGCATCTCTTGCACGCCCCTCTCGTTTTTTAAAAAATTCTGCACCACCAAATTCAAGGTATGTGCAAAACATGGGACGTGCTGGAATTTGCCCATATTTAATGCACACACAATATTGCTGGCGTTGTCCGATGCCACAAATCCACAGGAGAGTCCAATTGGGGTAAGCCATTCCGCAATGATCTTCCTCAGTTGCCGTAAGAGGTTTTCAGCTGTGTGCGTATTCTGGAAACCGGTGATACAAAGCGTAGCCTGCCTAGGAACGAGTTGGCATTTGCGAGATGCTGCTACTGGTGCCGCCGCTGCTGTTCTTGCGGCGGGAGTCCATACATCTACACAGTGGGCTGTCACAGTCATATAGTCCTGACCCTGCCCTGCTCCACTTGTCCACATGTCCGTGGTTAAGTGGACATTGGGTACAACTGCATTTTTTAGGACACTGGTGAGTCTTTTTCTGACGTCCGTGTACATTCTCGGTATCGCCTGCCTAGAGAAGTGGAACCTAGATGGTATTTGGTAACGGGGGCACACTACCTCAATAAATTGTCTAGTTCCCTGTGAACTAACGGCGGATACCGGACGCACGTCTAACACCAACATAGTTGTCAAGGCCTCAGTTATCCGCTTTGCAACAGGATGACTGCTGTGATATTTCATCTTCCTCGCAAATGACTGTTGGACAGTCAATTGCTTACTGGAAGTAGTACAAGTGGTCTTCCGACTTCCCCTCTGGGATGACCATCGACTCCCAGCAGCAACAACAGCAGCGTCAGCAGCAGTAGGCGTTACACGCAAGGATGCATCGGAGGAATCCCAGGCAGGAGAGGACTCGTCAGAATTGCCAGTGACATGGCCTGCAGGACTATTGGCATTCCCTGGGAAGTAGGAAATTGACACTGAGGGAGTTGGTGGGGTGGTTTGCGTGAGCTTGGTTACAAGAGGAAGGGATTTACTGGTCAGTGGACTGCTTCCGCTGTCGCCCAAAGTTTTTGAACTTGTCACTGACTTATTATGAATGCGCTGCAGGTGACGTATAAGGGAGGATGTTCTGAGGTGGTTAACGTCCTTACCCCTACTTATTACAGCTTGACAAAGGCAACACACGGCTTGACAAATGTTGTCCGCATTTCTGTTGAAATACTTCCACACCGAAGAGCTGATTTTTTTGGTATTTTGACCAGGCATGTCAATGGCCATATTCCTCCCACGGACAACAGGTGTCTCCCCGGGTGCCTGACTTAAACAAACCACCTCACCATCAGAATCCTCCTTGTCAATTTCCTCCCCAGCGCCAGCAACACCCATATCCTCCTCGTCCTGGTGTACTTCAACACTGACATCTTCAATCTGACTATCAGGAACTGGACTGCGGGTGCTCCTTCCAGCACTTGCAGGGGGCGTGCAAATGGTGGAAGGCGCATGCTCTTCACGTCCAGTGTTGGGAAGGTCAGGCATCGCAACCGACACAATTGGACTCTCCTTGTGGATTTGGGATTTCGAAGAACGCACAGTTCTTTGCTGTGCTTTTGCCAGCTTAAGTCTTTTCATTTTTCTAGCGAGAGGCTGAGTGCTTCCATCCTCATGTGAAGCTGAACCACTAGCCATGAACATAGGCCAGGGCCTCAGCCGTTCCTTGCCACTCCGTGTGGTAAATGGCATATTGGCAAGTTTACGCTTCTCCGACGATTTTATTTTAGATTTTTGAGTCCTTTTTTTACTGATATTTGGTGTTTTGGATTTTACATGCTCTGTACTATGACATTGGGCATCGGCCTTGGCAGACGACGTTGCTGGCATTTCATCGTCTCGGCCATGACTAGTGGCAGCAGCTTCAGCACGAGGTGGAAGTGGATCTTGATCTTTCCCTATTTTTGGAACCTCAACATTTTTGTTCTCCATATTTTAATAGGCACAACTAAAAGGCACCTCAGGTAAACAATGGAGATGGATGGATACTAGTATACTTATGGATGACGAGCGACTGCCGACACAGAGGTAGCTACAGCCGTGGACTACCGTACTGTGTCTGCTGCTAATATAGACTGGATGATAATGAGATAAAATTAAAATATATATATATATCACACTAGTACTGCAGCCGGACAGGTATATATTATGTAATGACGGACCTGCTGGACACTGTCTGTCAGCACTGCAGACTCCTAGAGTAAGCTACTAGTATCAAGAAGATAGAAAAAAAAACCACGGGTAGGTGGTATACAATTATGGATGGACCAGCGACTGCCGACACAGAGGTAGCTACAGCCGTGGACTACCGTACTGTGTCTGCTGCTAATATAGACTGGATGATAATGAGATAAAATTAAAATATATATATATATATCACACTAGTACTGCAGCCGGACAGGTATATATTATGTAATGACGGACCTGCTGGACACTGTCTGCAGAATGCGTTTATAAAAACACCACACGACGAGTGTTTAACTTTTTCAGGCAGACAATCACAATATACTGGTGGTCAGCAGACAATCACAATACTGTTGGTCAGTGGTCACTGGTCAGTCACACTGGCAGTGGCACTCTGGCAGCAAAAGTGTGCACTGTACTTAAATGTACTCCTGCTATAACTGCTCCCCAGTCTCCCCCACAATTAAGCTGTGTGAGCAGTGAGCACTCAGCAGTCAGATAATGATATACAGTATATGATGCAGCACACTGGGCTGAGCACAGATATGGTATGTGTGACTGTGTCACACTGTGTATCGTTTTTTTTCAGGCAGAGAACGGATTAATTAAACTGGTGGCACTGGTCACTGGTCATACTATCAGCAGCAAGTAGTACTCCTCCTATATGCTCCCCAAAATTTGTGTCTCTCTCTCTAGTACTCTAGTCACTCTAAACGGAGAGGACGCCAGCCACGTCCTCTCCCTATCAATCTCAATGCACGTGTGAAAATGGCGGCGACGCGCGGCTCCTTATATAGAATCCGAGTCTCGCGATAAAATCCGAGCCTCGCGAGAATCCGACAGCGGGATGATGACGTTCAGGCGCGCTCGGGTTAACCGAGCAAGGCGGGAAGATCCGAGTCGCTCGGACCCGTGTAAAAAAACCTGAAGTTCGGGCGGGTTCGGATTCCGAGGAACCGAACCCGCTCATCTCTAGAAAAAAGTTTATTTGCAAATTTATAAAAAAACAAAAACTAAGAAATCACATGTACATAAGTATTCACAACCTTTGCTCAATACTTTGTTGATGCACTTTTGGGCAGCAATTACAGCCTCAAGTCTTTTTGGAATATGATGCCACAAGCTTGGCACACTTATCTTTGGGCAGTTGCACCCATTCCTCTTTGCAGCACCTCTCAAGCTCCATCAGGTTTGATGGGAAGCGTCGGTACTCAGCCATTTTCAGATCTCTCCAGAGATGTTCAATGGATTCAAGTCTGGGCTCTGGCTGGGCCACTCAAGGACATTAACAGAGTTGTCCTGAAGCCACTCCTTTGATATCTTGGCTGTGTGCTTAGGGTCGTTGTCCTGCTGAAAGATGAACCGTCGCCCCAGTCTGAGGTCAAGAGCACTCTGGAGCAGGTTTTCATCCAGCATGTCTCTGTACATTGCTACATTCATCTTTCCCTCTATCCTGACTAGTCTTCCAGTTCCTGCTGCTGAGAAACATCCCCACAGCATGATGCTGCCACCACCAAAGCATAAAAAAGGGGCAGACTAGATGGGCCATGTGGTTCTTATCTGCCGTCAAATTCTATGTTATGTTTCTATGTTACCATGCTTCACTGTAGGGATGGTATTAGCTTGATGATGAGCGGTGCCTGGTTTCCTCCAAACATGACGCATGACATTCACACCAAAGAGTTCAATCTTTATCTCATCAGACCAGAGAATTTTGTTTCTCATGATCTGAGAGTCCTTCAGGTGCATTTTGGCAAACTCCAGGCTGGCTGCCATGTGCTTTTTACTAAGGAGTGGCTTCCATCTGGCCACTCTACCATACAGGCCTGATTGGTGGATTGTTGCAGGGATGCTTGTCCTTCTGGAAGGTTCTCCTCTCTCCACAGAGGAATTCTGTAGCTCTGCCAGAGTGACCATTGGGTTATTTTAACCTCCCTGACTAGGGCCCTTCTCCCCCGATCACTCAGTTTAGACGGCCTGCCAGCTCTAGGAGGAATCCTGGTGGTTCCAAACTTCTTCCATTTGTGGATGATGGAGGCCACTGTGCTCATTTGGACATTCAAAGCAGCAGATATTTTTCTGTACCCTTCCCCAGATTTGTGCCTTAAGACAATCCTGTATAAGAGGTCTACAGACAATTCCTTTGACTTCATGCTTGGTTTGTGCTCAGACATACACTGTCAAGTGTGGGACCTTATACTGACAGGTGCGTGCCTTTCCAAACTATGTCATATTAACTGAATTTACCACAGGTGGACTCCTATTAAGCTGTGTTTTCTATTTGTAATACATTTTCAAAAATCTCAAAAAAAAAAACTTTGTTATTATGGGGTATTGTATGTAGAATTTAGAGGACAAAAATGAATTTATTCCATTTTTGAACAAGGCTGTAACATAACAAAATGTGGAAAAAGTGAAGCGCTGTGAAAACTTTCCGGATGCACTGTACAGTGTAATTATTACTATCCCGTGCAGGAACCTTCCATTTGTATATTCAGTTTTACCATCCCTTTATGTCTAAGGACTGATAGATATTTATGCATACTGTACAGTATATGTCAACTCTCCTGAAACATGTGGAAGAGTCATGAAATTAGGGGGGTTCTCCCAGCCTCCCAACAGATATGCCAAGTCTTCCCTTGCTGCTTAATTCTTGGTTTAAGTGGGTAGCTCTGGAGTTCTATGATGCAATTTGTAATAATTTGCATTATTGTAGTCCTGCTTCCACTTTAAAGTGCAGCCATTCATGACTTTAAACAGTGAAGGTGTAGGGCCAGGAGGATTCCTGCACCATGCCCCTCACCCATCTGACATGGCTGCCCTCATCGGGAGAGTCACAGAGTGGGCTGTTAAAAAGTCTGCTAGTATGCATTAACTGTATGTCCATATGTTAAGCTGACTTACACACTTTCCTTCTCTCCAGAATGTCTAAGGAACTCGTGAAGTTTTGGTAGTGCTCTCGGATCCGAGGAGAGGAAGTGACCCTCAAACATCTCTCCTGCTTCCTAATGAATTGGGAGCTTTGGGAACATCTTATAATTGCTGAATACAATGTGTGCAAGTTGCTAGCACAATGTTTATCTACAGTATATACATATACATTTTATTTGCATTACAGACAGTATGGACCATCATTAACACTGTCAACCAAGCCCATACTATTTGAAAATCTGTTTATTTTACATTTAAACTTTAATTTTTATATTGATTTAAGCCCATATTGTGAAAATGATTTATTTTTTATATTTACCTTGAATAGTATATTTGTCTGGGTCTCTATAACCTTTATTTGATACTGAAAACAGTATGTAGGTGTAGGCTTCACACTTGGTGGAGTATACCAACTAAAGTTTATATTTCCATTTACAGATGATACTGAAATATTGACTGGAGGATTCAGGATTTCTATAATAAACATAGAATAAATTAAAAGTACAAATGGAATATTTCAGTAAAACATACAAAATGGTGCAAAAGGAGATGCTGCATGTGGGGCAAACTGAACCAATTGGATTTCACCTTTTATCCAAAAACAATATACAACATCGAAAAGTAGGGTCAGTTCGCTCCTTTGGCGCAAAGGGGAAGGGGAGAGGAAATGACCAGGAAATTACTTGTGTCTGTATTACTTTCCTATATGTATCTCAAAGAATGGAAAGCGATAGTTTGCGTACCCCCACTCACACTATACGAGAGTAGGTCGTATCCATAAAGGTATCTTTTTCCTTTGAAACGATATCACATCAATCTGGACTTTATACCGGGGGTGGATCAGCAATGAAATACAAAAAAGACTGGGTGTCGTACCCCAACTCACACGAAGAAGGAAGAGGTGACTCCTATCAAGGTATCTTTGGATATTCGGTGTCGCTTTGGGTATGCCTCCACATCACACGGTGGTTTCGTGAAATTAAGAGATGGGAAAGACAACCAATGTGTAGTATTTCGAATGACACCACTCTTACGTATATTTACACATCATATGGCATATCTATGCCTCACTTACACCGTGGATATATCTTATGTCTACAGTATATCACAGTATGTAATAAACTGAACATAGACCCTTCACCGTTCTTAGCTAAGTGAAAGCTGATAATGTCGAATTATCCTTAGGAAAGAAAGCTATACCTTAAACACACCTTAAATACACTTTACCATGGAGCCGCTGCGGCCGCTGTACTTAAAGCACACTCTGCGCACTTTGTACGCTTTTAGCGTACAAAGTCCCGTACTGCGTACGGACTTCGCGTACAAACGCCGCACTGACGGTACAAAGTACTCACAGTGCGTACACACCCAGAGATACACCACAAACCATGAAAAGTTATGCAATGCACTGAAAATACGCTTTAAACCTTAGCAGGGCAATGAAGACACAACACCAATTGTGATTTTACCGCTGGGTTCCGACACCACAGTGGATTATTGCTGAAAGGGGGTTTACAATACAAATAATACAATACAATATAACAGAGTAAATGGCTACATTCAATGGTACATACGTGAGTGGACAAGCTTGCGCAACCCGGCCGGTCCTCGGTCATCTGATAACTTTGTGAGTCTTGTGTCTGACCAGGCCTGCAACAGGCTCTCTTTATACAATTCTTCCAAAAGCAATACAATGGATACTGTAATCTCTTTGTCCATTGGACACAGGAATGCACATTTACAGTACAGGAGAGGTCATAGGTCGGTTTGAATAGGTAGGCGATGTCTTTCCCAACTGCTCTTGTGGGTGGTCTCCTCTGGATACCCGCCGCATACATAATGTACAGTAAATATAGTTTATATCTATATTCTGCTCCTGCACATAACTATCCGCAGGAACATGCGATCTTTCTCAAACCAACACCGGAATGTTAGCCTTAAAATACCCTTCAGCTGGATACCAAACACCACTTTATGACCTTGTTCTGTCCCCTCCTATTCTGTAAAGGTGAAGCCCTTTGTTCTGAAACCATTCAAACTGTTGTTACTTTCTGATGTGGTGCAGGGATACTATGTGTACATTGTGCACTATTTGGATTAAATATGTAATGTGTTTTGATAGCTTTCCATGCGTTCACAAACTCTACCGTAAATACCCATACCACGCGCTAATGCGCATGACCGCGGGAGCGACCATACGCAAATTGCAGATATGTGCACGCACAGCAGAGCAAGTATGCGCACGGAGGCCATCTGTGTGTGGTTTGTACTTGGTGTGTGTGTTGTAATATTTTTCGACTTTGACAAAGCGTACCCCAGACTCACACAGTGATCAATAGGGTGACTCCTATAATGGTATCTTTATGTGTCCAGTCACATCTAATTGGCGTACTCCAACTCACGGATGCAAAATGTGGAGTCACTCCCATCAAGGTTTCTTTACTGAATTCATGCTTTGTTGACCATTCATAAATTGGACTCTTAAACACTTGTGGTCTCCAAAAAAGACATGCCTTGACAAAGGTCCCAGGACCGAAACACGTCGGCAGACTGCTGTGTGAATAGCCTTTAATCATTCTAACAGAGAACTTATATGGACTTTTGTTAATACTTTTTAATTGTTTTTTACATTGTTTTGTATCTTTTGTACTTTTTTTAACCATTTTATGGTTCTTCTGTGGAATCCACGAACTATCTTCATTTCACATTTTTGTACATGTGTGTACTGATTGGTGTATTCTTTGGAGGAATAAACTGACTGTTGAATTTTTTTGGAGACCACGAGTGTTTGAGAGTCCAATTTATGAATGGTCAACAAAGCATGAATTCAGTAAAGAAACCTTTATGGCGGTGACTCCACATTTTGCATCTGTGAGCTGGGGTACGCCAATTAGATGTGACTGGACACATAAAGATACCATTATAGGAGTCATCCTATTGATCACTGTGTGAGTCTGGGGTACGCATTCACTTAGCTAAGAACGGTGAAGGGTCTATGTTCAGTTTATTACATAGAAGTAACTGTGATATAGACATAAGATATAACCACGGTGTAAGTGAGGCATAGATATGCCATATGATGTGTAAATATACGTAAGAGTGGTGTCATTCGAAATACTACACATTGGTTGTCTTTCCCATCTCTTAATTTCACGAAACCACCGTGTGATGTGGAGGCATACCCAAAGCGACACCGAATATCCAAAGATACCTTGATAGGAGTCACCTCCTCCTTCTTCGTGTGAGTTGGGGTACGATACCCAGTCTTTTTTGTATTTCATTGCTGATCCACCCCCGGTATAAAGTCCAGATTGATGTGATATTGTTTCAAAGGAAAAAGATACCTTTATGGATACGACCTACTCTCGTATAGTGTGAGTGGGGGTATGCAAACTATCACTTCCATTCTTTGAGATACATATAGGAAAGTAATATAGCCACAAGCAATTTCCTGGTCTTTTCCCCTCCCCTTCCCCTTTGCGCCAAAGGAGCGAACAGACCCTACTTTTCGATGTTATAGAATAAACTAAGTTTATAAAACTCACAACTGGCACAGCACCTGTTTCTTCACATTAAACTGTATATATACCTCCACTCCATCCTTTGCACTGCAATTACCTTCAAGTTTAGAACTCTAAAGTTTAGGACTCTAAACTTTAGCAAAGCAAATTTTGAAAAGATGAGGGTATTTTTCAAGGATATTGAATGGGAAGGTTTGTTTTTAGGAAAAAATACTACGGAGAAATGGGAGGTACTAAAATTCCTGCTAGCTAAAAATACACTCAAATTTATTCCTATGAGCAGCAAAAAAAGGAATAAAAATCATAAACCGATGTGGCTTAACAAAAAGATTAAGGTACTTATGGGCAAGAAAAGGCGAGCATTTAAAAAATACAAATCTGACGGGGGAAGCAGAGTCATTTCAGCACTATAAGGAATGTAACAAAAATTGCAAAAAGGAAATAAGAGCGGCTAAAGTAGAAACTGAAAAACTAGTAGCAAAGGAAAGCAAAGCGAATCCCAAAAAATTATTTAAATACATTAATAGCAAGAGATTAAAGAAGGAGAGTATAGGCCCTTTAAAAGACAAGTTGGGAGTCTTAAGCAAAAATTATAATGACATAGCGGACACACTAAATGAGTTTTTTTCAACAGTATTCACTAGAGAGGACCCAATTCAGGGACTGACACACAATCTCAATAATGAGAATATCCCACTGATAGGTACTTATTTAAGCGAGGAAGTAGTCTGTGACCGATTAAAACATTTAAAGATTAATAAATCACCAGGGCCCGATGGTATTCACCCAAGGTTTCTAATGGAGCTTCACTCTGAACTGGCAAAACCGCTATCTTTGATCTTTAAGGATTCAGTTATATCAGGTATGGTTCCCAAAGACTGGTGTATAGCGGAAGTAGTGCCTATATTCAAAAAGGGAAGTAAAGCTGAACCAGGTAATTATAGACCAGTTAGTCTTACATCTATAGTGGGGAAAGTATTGGAAGGTATTCTAAGAGATAGTATTCAGAAGTTCCTTGAAGTCAATAAGGTCATTAAAAGGAATCAACATGAATTTATGAAGGACAGATCCTGTCAAACCAACTTACTTGGCTTTTATGAAACAGTAAGCGCAAACCTAGATCAGGGTAAAGATGTGGATGTAATCTTTTTAGACTTTGCCAAAGCGTTCGATACTGTACCACACATGAGACTTATCTACAAGCTACAAGAATCAGGGCTAGGAAGCACAATAAGCACTTGGGTCAAAAACTGGTTAGATAATAGGGAGCAGCGCGTTGTGGTTAATGGATCTTTTTCAACTTGTACTGAAGTGCTAAGTAGTGTGCCGCAAAGCTCAGTATTAGGACCGCTATTGTTCAATATTTTCATCAACGACCTAACAGAAGGTCTAGAGAGCATGGTGTCAATTTTTGCAGATGATACCAAATTGTGTAAGGCTATAAATACAGAGGAGGATGCCGAGTCTCTGCAGAACGACTTAGTTAAATTAGAAGCATGGGCAGCCAAATGGAGGATGCGCTTCAACACAGACAAGTGTAAGGTAATGCACTGTGGTAACAAGAACAAAAATTACACCTACCTACTAAATGGGGTAAAATTAGGGGATTCTGTACTGGAAAAGGACTTAGGTGTCCTCATAGATAGCAAGCTAAGCAGTAGTACCCAAAGTAGGACTGAAGCAAAGAAGGCTAATAAGATATTAGCATGCATAAAACGGGGTATTGATGCTAGGGACGAGAGTATTATACTCCCGTTATATAAATCACTAGTAAGGCCACACCTTGAATACTGTGTACAATTCTGGGCACCATACTACAAAAAGGATATCCTGGAGCTAGAAAAGGTACAGAGGAGGGCGACCAAACTAATTAAGGGCATGGAGACGATGGAATACAAGGAAAGGCTTGAAAGACTAGGCATGTTTACATTGGAAAAGCGGAGACTAAGAGGGGATATGATTAACATCTACAAATATATAAGGGGACAATACACAGAGCTTGCGCGGGACCTGTTTTTGGTTAGATCAACACAGAGGACTCGTGGACACTCGCTCAGGTTAGAGGAGAGGAGATTCCGCACAATACGGCGTAAAGGCTTTTTCACGGTAAGGACAATACGTGTTTGGAATTTCCTGCCCGAGGGAGTTGTAATGGCGGAATCTGTCAACACCTTTAAGAATGGGTTAGATAAATTCCTAATGGATAATGATATCCAGGGGTATGGTGCATAGTCATGCATTATAGTTACTATAAATAGGGATAAAATGCAATGGCTGACAGCAGCATCAGTCAGAAATTTTAGTCAAATCATCATGCATAGGAGACCACAAATAGGTTGAACTCGATGGACAATTGTCTTTTTTCAACCTCAGATACTATGTTACTATGTTACTATGTTACTATGTACTGTAGATGCATGCACAGTGGCAAAAATATTGCTCCACTGCGTACAACAGTAACACTACTTCCATCTCTGAATCAGGCCCATATTACATTAATGACCTTTATTAGATCCCTGGAGTGACGAAAATGGGGGTCAGGACGTATAGCCTTACCCCTCAAACGAAGCCCTACCCCCTTCTCTTCGAAGCCCTGTCCCCTTTGCGTGGCACCGCACCGGGTGTCACTGAGGTAAGTGATGCCTCTGATTGATAGATAGATAGATAGATAGATACAGTGCTTAAAGTGGTCCTAGAGAGGTGGTGGAACTCACCTCCCTCCCCACGGTGCCCATGTAATAAAGGTATTGCGCGCGCCGTAGGCGCGCACAGCAAAAAGGGGGTGTGACCTCAAAAAGAAAGGGGCGTGGTCACACAATAGTAATAATGCCCACAGTAGTAGTACCCAAGTGGAAATTTTGAAGTGGGGGTATGGAAAAGTGAAGGGTGCAATTATGTGCGCGCCGAAGGCGCGCGCACTCCTGACAAGGGGGCGTGGCCACACAAAAGGGGGCGTGGCCTTCAGTGTAGTTTACCACACCATATACCCCTTATACACATTATGCACCACAATAGTAGGACCCCTTTCACATTATACCTCACAGTATGAGCTGAAATTCACATTTATACCACACAGTATGAGCCACATTCATATTACACCACACAGTATGAGCCAAATTCACATTACACCACACGGTATGAGCCGAAATTCACATTACACCACACAGTATGAGCCGAAATTCACATTATAGCACACGGTATGAGCCGAAATTCACATTATACCACATAGTATGAGCCGAAATTCACATTATAGCACACGGTATGAGCCGAAATTCACATTATAGCACACGGTATGAGCCGAAATTCACATTATAGCACACGGTATGAGCCGAAATTCACATTATAGAGTGACAGAGTCACAGGGAGAGTGACAGCAGGGACATGGAAAGTGACAGCAGGGACATGGAAAGTGACAGCAAGGGAATACAGTAGGGACTAGGGAGAGAGAAAGGCAGCAGGTTAGATTACCTGTTTAGCAGCGGCGGTGGTCTGCGGTGCTGTGGATGAGTAGGCTGTGGTAGGCGTGACGTGGAGGAGGCTGTGGGCCTCGGAGATAGTGCGGAGGAGGAGGCTGTGGGTGCGCAGAGGTCCGAGGGCGGGGCGGCAGAAGAGGCTGAGGGAGGCTGCAGTGGATCTGGAACCAGGCTGGCTTTATTATCCCTGCCGCCGCATCGAGCTTCTGTGACCACGGCGCTAATATTTCAAAACTGCTGCGGACCGGCAGCCAATCAGCGACAGATTTGAACTAGTAGCGCCGCGGTCACAGGAGCTCGATGCAGCGGCAGGGATAATAAAAGCCGGCCTGGTCCCAGATCCGCTGCAGCTGGGAGTCTGGAACCTGGGCTTCCAGTGCGGCGGCGATGGTAGGGGTGGAGCGACGGAGGGCGGACCGGGAACGCAGCTTCTTTGTCGGCCCATACAGTAATGCCCCCAGCAGTAGCACCCCTTATACAATGCCCACAGTAGTAGTGCCCCTTATGCAATGCCCCCAACAGTAGTGCCCCTTATGAAGTCCCCCCTTTACAATGCCCTCATTAGCTGTGCCCCCCATCAGTAATGCCCTTAATGGTAATGCCCCTGTGTAGTATTGCCCCTAGTCGTTTAGCCCCAGTAGTCATGCCCATACTGGTAATGCCCCTGCAGTTATGACCCCAGCAATTTACTCCCCCCCCCTTTAGTTTAGCCTCTGAGTGGTAATGCCCCCAGTAGTTTTGCCCTCATGTAGTTTGCCCCATGTAGTTTATCCCTCAGTGGTAATGCCCCCTGCAGTTGTGCCCCCAGTTGTTTAGCCCCTGTAGTTTAGCCCCCATGTAGTTTGCCAAAGTTAGTAATGTCCCCAGTAGTTTGCCCCCTTGTAGTTATACCCCCAGTAGTTTAGCTCCTGTAATTATGCCCCCTTGTAGTTTAGCCCCCAGTAGTAATGCTGCCAGTAGTTTGCCCCTTTGTAGCTTGCCCCCTTGTAGTAATGCTCCCAGTAGTTTGCCCCTTGTAGTTTGCCCCAGCAGTAAAGCCCCCCAGTAGTTTGCCCCCAGTACTAAAGCCCCCCAGTAGTTTGCCCCTCTGTAGTTTGCCCCAGTAGTAAAGCCCCCCAGTAGTTTGCCCCTCTGTAGTTTGCCCCAGTAGTAAAGCCCCCCAGTAGTAAAAGCCCCCCAGTAACTAGCCCCCAGTAAAAACACCGCTAGTGGTACACATATAGGAGGAAGGGGGGTGGGAGCACCATACTTACCAAGCCCCGTTTCCGCCGCAGTCCTCTCTCGCCGCCCGCTCCTCGGCACTATGGGAGAGACGTCATGACGTCTCTCCCATAGTGCGCACTGACAGAGCCGGAAGCCGGAGCTCAGTACTGAGCTCCGGCTGCCGCTGCGGAGAGGGAGACGGGCGCCCGCTGGTAACGCGATCTCAGCGGGCGCCCGGCATCTCCCTGCAGCGCCGCCCGGGACATCGGGTTAGGTGAGCCGGGGAGGCGGAACTGCGTTCCGTCTCCTGGTGGAACTGACGGAACGTAGTTCCGCCCCGTTCTGGCTCACTTTAACCCCTAGATAGATAGATAGATAGATAGATAGATAGATAGATAGATAGATAGATAGATAGAACTTACCTATCATTTCTGTTCTAAAGGTTTTTGTGAAATTGTATAAATGATTGAAGAACTGAATTCTTATTTTATAATGCAGGTTTTCGTGTTGATATGTAGAAAGCAGATCTTTCATGTGACAGCCATTATTTTTCCCATGCTTTTTTAAATATTGCTTGCATGCCAAACATCTGGAGCGTAATCTGCGCAAATGAAGTTAAATAATTATTCACTCAATTCATGGCAGAAACTCAGAGAAATAAATAAATAAACTGTTGCAAAGATAAGGTACCGCAGTCCAAAGGAGTAGTTGGCATCTTCCGGAGCATCTTTTTTCAAGTCCCAGGTACAATTGAGATTGGTTAGATTGTATATTGCACAAGACACATTACTGATGTAAACTAAAAGGAGAAAAATATACATGTGAATGTCAAAATATCAAGAAAAACAAACCAACTTCAGTACATTATCAATATGATATAATAAACCAACCTCAGTGCATTATCAATATGATGTGGTACATTATAAAGAAAAAAGCAACCAGTAACAGCCATAGGAGTGAATGCGGCCTTTAATTTTCCAGTAAAGTTTTGAAGATTGAAAGCAAGTAGCTGACTTGTTGCTATGGCAACACTTTGGGAGTGATTCCAAGTTGATCGCAGCAGGAAATTTTTTAGCAGTTGGGCAAAACCATGGGGGTAATTCCAAGTTGATCGCAGCAGGAAATTTTTTAGCAGTTGGGCAAAACCATGTGCACTGCAGGGGGGGCAGATATAACATGTGCAGAGAGAGTTAGATTTGGGTGGGTTATTTTGTTTCTGTGCAGGGTAAATACTGGCTGCTTTATTTTTACACTGCAAATTAGATTGCAGATTGAATTTACCACACCCAAATCTAACTCTCTCTGCAAATGTTATATGTGCCCCCCCTGCAGTGCACATGGGCCCTCATTCCGAGTCGTTCGCTCTGTATTTTTCATCGCATCGCGGTGAAATTCCGCTTAGTACGCATGCGCAATATTCGCAAAATTCGCAAGTGTTTTTACAATGGAGATAGTATTTTTACTCACGGCTTTTTCATCGCTCCGGCGATCGTAGTGTGATTGACAGGAAATGGGTGTTACTGGGCGGAAACAGGCCGTTTTATGGGCGTGCGGGAAAAAACGCTACCGTTTCCGGAAAAAACGCAGGAGTGGCTGGGGAAACGGGGGAGTGTCTGGGCGAACGCTGGGTGTGTTTGTGACGTCAAACCAGGAACGACAAGCACTGAACTGATCGCAGATGCCGAGTAAGTGTGGAGCTACTCTGAAACTGCTAAGTAGTTTGTAATCGCAATATTGCGAATACATCGTTCGCAATTTTAAGATGCTAAGATACACTCCTAGTAGGCGGCGGCTTAGCGTGAGCAACTCTGCTAAAATCGCCTTGCGAGCGATCAACTCGGAATGAGGGCCATGGTTTTGCCCAACTGCTAAAAAAGTTCCTGCTGCGATCAACTTGGAATTAACCCCCATGTGCACTGTAGCGGGAGCAGATATAACATTTGCAGAGAGAGTAAGATTTGGGTGGATTCAGTGGCGTAAGTTTGTCACAGTTGCCCAGAGGCAAGAAAAATTATGGTGCCCTATATATATATATATATATATATATATATATATATATATATATATCTATATATATCTATATATGTAAAAAATATTTTTTATTTTTTGCTCCTGCATAGCAAGCCTGCCGATTCTAACTATATGAAGCTACTACAAAACAGTTGCAACTAGGCAGATCTTTGTAGGGGTCCAGCCACACACTACATAGATCTGCTCAGTCACTCACAATGCTGATTATTTCTCTGACAATTAATTTGCAAGTGTCATATCCAGGATTAGAACCCACAACCTATTACACTGGAAGCATGCACCTCACTGATAGAGATATTTGCTGCTGTACAGGAAGTAGGAGAATTCTAACTATATGAAGTTACTTGTAATTGTCAGAGAAGTAACTTCATATAGTTAGAACTCTCATGCTTCCTTTATAGGAGCAAATAGCTTAATCAGTAAGGTGTCTGCGTCTAGTGTATCTATAATAAAGAGGGTGTGATTTGTAATGTGTAGTGACTAGTGGGGAAGTCGGTTACGGCTGCTGTCAATTAACTTAATTGATTAATGTCACTGAACACACGGAACCGGAGGAGAGGTGCCCCCCTTCAAAACAGGAGCCCGGCGGCAGCTGACTCCGTTGCCTCCCAGAGTTCTGCCTCTGGGTGGATTATTTTGTTTCTGTGCAGGGTAAATACTGGCTGCTTTATTTTAACACTGCAAGTTAGATTTCAGTTTGAACACACCCCACCCAAATCTAACTCTTTCTGCAAAGGGTGAGCACATGGCCCTCTTCCCTCATGTGCTCACCCTTTTCTTCTTTAATAATTCTCAACTGCCCAAATCACAGTTTTTGGGCCACCTGGAACTTATCTCTGTCATTTACTGGTGTGGTTATGCTTAGTTACCCTGTACTTGTCCAAAATTGATTTCAACTGTAAGTCACTGTTTTGTACTCTGTAATTGGGCGCTGCGGAACCCTTGTAGCGCCATATAAATAAATGATAATAATAATAATAATAATAACATGTTATATCTGTTTCCCCTGCAGTGCACATGGTTTTTCCCAACTGGTAACATATTTGCTGCTGCGATCAACTCAGAATTAGGCTCTTTTTTCCTTAGTTCTAGTTTTCTAAAATCGCTGAGTGTCTGATGCGTCTACTACATGATTCTATATATATATTAGTGATGTGCACCGGACATTTTTCGGGTTTTGTGTTTTGGTTTTGGATTCGGTTCCGCGGCCGTGCTTTGGATTCGGACGCGTTTTGGCAAAACCTCACCGAAAAATTTTTGTCGGATTCGGGTGTGTTTTGGATTCGGGTGTTTTTTTCAAAAAACCCTAAAAAACAGCTTAAATCATAGAATTTGGGGGTCATTTTGATCCCATAGTATTATTAACCTCAATTACCATAATTTTCACTCATTTCCAGTCTATTCTGAAACCTCACACCTCACAATATTATTTTTAGTCCTACAATTTGCACCGAGGTCGCTGGATGGCTAAGCTAAGCGACACAAGTGGCCGACACAAACACCTGGCCCATCTAGGAGTGGCACTGCAGTGTCAGGCAGGATGGCACTTCAAAAAAATTGTCCCCAAACAGCACATGATGCAAAGAAAAAAAAAGGCGCACCAAGGTCGCTGTGTGACTAAGCTAAGCGACACAAGTGGCCGACACAAACACCTGGCCCATCTAGGAGTGGCACTGCAGTGTCAGGCAGGATGGCACTTCAAAAAAATTGTCCCCAAACAGCACATGATGCAAAGAAAAAAAGAGGCGCACCAAGGTCGCTGTGTGACTAAGCTAAGCGACACAAGTGGCCGACACAAACACATGGCCCATCTAGGAGTGGCACTGCAGTGTCAGGTAGGATGGCACTTCAAAAAAATTGTCCCCAAACAGCACATGATGCAAAGAAAAAAAGAGGCACACCAAGGTCGCTGGATGGCTAAGCTAAGCGACACAAGTGGCCGACACAAACACCTGGCCCATCTAGGAGTGGCACTGCAGTGTCAGGTAGGATGGCACTTCAAAAAAATTGTCCCCAAACTGCACATGATGCAAAGAAAAAAAGAGGCGCACCAAGGTCGCTGGATGGCTAAACTAAGCGACACAAGTGGCCGACACAAACACCTGGCCCATCTAGGAATGGCACTGCAGTGTCAGGCAGGATGGCACTTCAAAAAAATTGTCCCCAAACAGCACATGATGCAAAGAAAAAAAGAGGCGCACCAAGGTCGCTGTGTGACTAAGCTAAGCGACACAAGTGGCCGACACAAACACCTGGCCCATCTAGGAGTGGCACTGCAGTGTCAGGCAGGATGGCACTTCAAAAAAATTGTCCCCAAACAGCACATGATGCAAAGAAAAATGAAAGAAAAAAGAGGTGCAAGATGGAATTGTCCTTGGGCCCTCCCACCCACCCTTATGTTGTATAAACAGGACATGCACACTTTAACGAAAACATCATTTCAGCGACAGGGTCTGCCACACGACTGTGACTGAAATGACTGGTTGGTTTGGGCCCCCACCAAAAAAGAAGCAATCAATCTCTCCTTGCACAAACTGGCTCTACTGAGGCAAGATGTCCACCTCATCATCATCCTCCGATTCCTCACCCCTTTCACTGTGTACATCCCCCTCCTCACAGATTATTAATTCGTCCCCACTGGAATCCACCATCTCAGGTCCCCGTGTACTTTCTGGAGGCAATTGCTGCTGGTGAATGTCTCCACCGAGGAATTGATTATAATTCATTTTGATGAACATCATCTTCTCCACATTTTCTGGAAGTAGCCTCGTACGCCGATTGCTGACAAGGTGAGCGGCTGCACTAAACACTCTTTCGGAGTACACACTGGAGGGAGGGCAACTTAGGTAGAATAAAGCCAGTTTGTGCAAGGGCCTCCAAATTGCCTCTTTTTCCTGCCAGTATACGTACGGACTGTCTGACGTGCCTACTTGGATGCGGTCACTCATATAATCCTCCACCATTCTTTCAATGGTGAGAGAATCATATGCAGTGACAGTAGACGACATGTCAGTAATCATTGGCAGGTCCTTCAGTCCGGACCAGATGTCAGCACTCGCTCCAGACTGCCATGCTTCACCGCCAGCGGGTGGGCTCGGAATTCTTAGCCTTTTCCTCGCACCCCCAGTTGCGGGAGAATGTGAAGGAGGAGCTGTTGACGGGTCACGTTCCGCTTGACTTGACAATTTTCTCACCAGCAGGTCTTTGAACCTCTGCAGACTTGTGTCTGCCGGAAAGAGAGATACAACGTAGGTTTTAAATCTAGGATCGAGCACGGTGGCCAAAATGTTGTGCTCTGATTTCAACAGATTGACCACCCGTGAATCCTGGTTAAGCGAATTAAGGGCTCCATCCACAAGTCCCACATGCCTAGCGGAATCGCTCTGTTTTAGCTCCTCCTTCAATGTCTCCAGCTTCTTCTGCAAAAGCCTGATGAGGGGAATGACCTGACTCAGGCTGGCAGTGTCTGAACTGACTTCACGTGTGGCAAGTTCAAAGGGTTGCAGAACCTTGCACAACGTTGAAATCATTCTCCACTGCGCTTGAGTCAGGTGCATTCCCCCTCCTTTGCCTATATCGTGGGCCGATGTATAGGCTTGAATGGCCTTTTGCTGCTCCTCCATCCTCTGAAGCATATAGAGGATTGAATTCCAACTCGTTACCACCTCTTGCTTCAGATGATGGCAGGGCAGGTTCAGGAATGTTTGGTGGTGCTCAAGTCTTATGTACGCGGTGCCTAAATGCCGAAAGTGGCCCACAATTCTTCGGGCCACCGACAGCATCTCTTGCATGCCCCTGTCGTTTTTTAAATAATTCTGCACCACCAAATTCAATGTATGTGCAAAACATGGGACGTGCTGGAATTTGCCCAGATGTAATGCACGCACAATATTGCTGGCATTGTCTGATGTCACAAATCCCCAGGAGAGTCCAATTGGGGTAAGCCATTCTGCAATGATCTTCCTCAGTTCCCGTAAGAGGTTGTCAGCTGTGTGCCTCTTATGGAAAGCGGTGATACAAAGCGTAGCCTGCCTAGGAACGAGTTGGCGTTTGCGAGATGCTGCTACTGGTGCCGCCGCTGCTGTTCTTGCTGCGGGAGGCAATACATCTACCCAGTGGGCTGTCACAGTCATATAGTCCTGAGTCTGCCCTGCTCCACTTGTCCACATGTCCGTGGTTAAGTGGACATTGGGTACAACGGCATTTTTTAGGACACTGGTGAGTCTTTTTCTGAGGTCTGTGTACATTTTCGGTCGCGCCTGCCTAGAGAAATGGAACCTAGATAGTATTTGGTACCGGGGACACAGTACCTCAATCAAGTCTATAGTTGCCTCTGAATTAACGATGGATACCAGAACCACGTTTCTCACCGCCCAGGCTGCCAAGGCCTGAGTTATCTGCTTTGCAGCAGGATGACTGCTGTGATATTTCATCTTCCTCGCAAAGGACTGTTGGACAGTCAATTGCTTACTGGAAGTAGTACAAGTGGTCTTCCGACTTCCCCTCTGGGATGACGATCGACTCCCAGCAGCAACAACAGCAGCGCCAGCAGCAGTAGGCGTTACACTCAAGGATGCATCGGAGGAATCCCAGGCAGGAGAGGACTCGTCAGACTTGACAGTGACATGGCCTGCAGGACTATTGGCTTTACTGGGTAAGGAGGAAATTGACACTGAGGGAGTTGGTGGTGTGGTTTGCGTGAGCTTGGTTACAAGAGGAAGGGATTAAGTGGTCAGTGGACTGCTTCTGCTGTCACCCAAAGTTTTTGAACTTGTCACTGACTTATGATGAATGCGCTGCAGGTGACGTATAAGGGAGGCTGTTCCGAGGTGGTTAACGTCCTTACCCCTACTTATTACAGCTTGACAAAGGCAACACACGGCTTGACACCTGTTGTCCGCATTTGTGTTGAAATAATTCCACACCGAAGAGGTGATTTTTTTTGTATTTTGACCAGGCATGTCAATGGCCATATTCATCCCACGGACAACAGGTGTCTCCCTGGGTGCCTGACTTAAACAATCCACCTCACCATCAGAATCCTCCTTGTCAATTTCCTCCCCAGCGCCAGCAACACCCATATCCTCATCCTGGTGTACTTCAACAGTGATATCTTCAATTTGACTATCAGGAACTGGACTGCGGGTGCTCCTTCCAGCACTTGCAGGGGGCGTGCAAATGGTGGAAGGCGCAAGCTCTTCCCGTCCAGTGTTGGGAAGGTCAAGCATCGCAACCGACACAATTGGACTCTCCTTGGGTATTTGTGATTTAGAAGAACGCACAGTTCTTTGCTGTGCTTTTGCCAGCTTAAGTCTTTTCATTTTTCTAGTGAGAGTGCTTCCATCCTCATGTGAAGCTGAACCACTAGCCATGAACATAGGCCAGGGCCTCAGCCGTCCATTGCCACTCCGTGTCGTAAATGGCATATTGGCAAGTTCACGCTTCTCCTCAGACAATTTTAATTTTGATTTTTGGGTCATTTTACTGAACTTTTGTTTTTTGGATTTTACATGCTCTCTACTATGACATTGGGCATCAGCCTTGGCAGACGACGTTGATGGCATTTCATCAATAACAAACAAAAAATTGAAGTAAACACTTAACCAGCGCTTTTCCAGAATTCCATAGGATAGTTCATTCGCATTAACCCTTTTCGTTTAGGGTATACAAGATATGCAAAGAGAAAAAATGGAAGGAATATAGTATAACACTGTTTTAATTAACACAAAATAGACAAACAACAATTGAACTGATTCTATAATGAATCACAAAAATACAGTGTAAGGCATAAAAGTTCCTTTACAAGAAGGTAGGCTTGTTTAACAGCGGGTAATTACCAGATCAAATTGAACTGAGTTTTAAACAGTTCAAAATATGCTCAGAACATGGGATCACACGGTATCTCTCCTCACGGATCGTCAGAGCTTCCAGCAATATTCCTGTAAGTCCCAGATCGGATCGCCTCCTCCTCCACCGACGCGTTTCTTCCCCTACACTGGGGTCTTTATCTCGGCCATGACTAGTGGCAGCAGCTTCAGCACGAGGTGGAAGTGGATCTTGATCTTTCCCTATTTTAACCTCCACATTTTTGTTCTCCATTTTTTAATGTGTGGAATTATATGCCAGTATCAATAGCAATGGCCTACTACTATATTTACTGCGCACAACTGAAATGCACCACAGGTATGGATGGATAGTATACTTGACGACACAGAGGTAGGTACAGCAGTGGCCTTCCGTACTGCTATATATAGTATACTGGTGGTCACTGTGTCAGCAAACTGCAAAACTAAAATGCACCACAGGTATAGAATGTAGATGGATAGTATACTTAATGAATGACGACACTGAGGTAGGTACAGCAGTGGCCTACCGTACTGCTATATATAGTTACTGGTGGTCACTGTGTCAGCAAACTGCAAAACTAAAATGCACCACAGGTATAGAATGTAGATGGATAGTATACTTAATGAATGACGACACAGAGGTAGGTACAGCAGTGGCCTACCGTACTGCTATATATAGTATACTGGTGGTCACTGTCAGCAAACTGCAAAACTAAAATGCACCACAGGTATAGAATGTAGATGGATAGTATACTTAATGAATGATGACACAGAGGTAGGTACAGCAGTGGCCTTCCGTACTGCTATATATAGTATACTGGTGGTCACTGTGTCAGCAAACTGCAAAACTAAAATGCACCACAGGTATAGAATGTAGATGGATAGTATACTTAATGAATGACGACACAGAGGTAGGTACAGCAGTGGCCTACCGTACTGCTATATATAGTATACTGGTGGTCACTGTGTCAGCAAACTGCAAAACTAAAATGCACCACAGGTATAGAATGTAGATGGATAGTATACTTAATGAATGACGACACAGAGGTAGGTACAGCAGTGGCCTACCGTACTGCTATATATAGTATACTGGTGGTCACTGTGTCAGCAAACTGCAAAACTAAAATGCACCACAGGTATAGAATGTAGATGGATAGTATACTTAATGAATGACGACACAGAGGTAGGTACAGCAGTGGCCTACCGTACTGCTATATATAGTATACTGGTGGTCACTGTGTCAGCAAACTGCAAAACTAAAATGCACCACAGGTATAGAATGTAGATGGATAGTATACTTAATGAATGACGACACAGAGGTAGGTACAGCAGTGGCCTACCGTACTGCTATATATAGTATACTGGTGGTCACTGTGTCAGCAAACTGCAAAACTAAAATGCACCACAGGTATAGAATGTAGATGGATAGTATACTTAATGAATGACGACACAGAGGTAGGTACAGCAGTGGCCTACCGTACTGCTATATATAGTATACTGTTGGTCACTGTGTCAGCAAACTGCAAAACTAAAATGCACCACAGGTATAGAATGTAGATGGATAGTATACTTAATGAATGACGACACAGAGGTAGGTACAGCAGTGGCCTACCGTACTGCTATATATAGTATACTGGTGGTCACTGTGTCAGCAAACTGCAAAACTAAAATGCACCACAGGTATAAAATGTAGATGGATAGTATACTTAATGAATGATGACACAGAGGTAGGTACAGCAGTGGCCTACCGTACTGCTATATATAGTATACTGGTGGTCACTGTGTCAGCAAACTGCAAAACTAAAATGCACCACAGGTATAGAATGTAGATGGATAGTATACTTAATGAATGATGACACAGAGGTAGGTACAGCAGTGGCCTACCATACTGCTATATATAGTATACTGGTGGTCACTGTGTCAGCAAACTGCAAAACTAAAATGCACCACAGTTATAGAATGTAGATGGATAGTATACTTAATGAATGACGACACAGAGGTAGGTACAGCAGTGGCCTACCGTACTGCTATATATAGTATACTCGTGGTCACTGTGTCAGCAAACTGCAAAGCTAAAATGCACCACAGGTATAGAATGTAGATGGATAGTATACTTAATGAATGACGACACAGAGGTAGGTACAGCAGTGGCCTACCGTACTGCTATATATAGTATACTGGTGGTCACTGTGTCAGCAAACTGCAAAACTAAAATGCACCACAGGTATAGAATGTAGATGGATAGTATACTTAATGAATGACGACACAGAGGTAGGTACAGCAGTGGCCTACCGTACTGCTATATATAGTATACTGGTGGTCACTGTGTCAGCAAACTGCAAAACTAAAATGCACCACAGGTATAGAATGTAGATGGATAGTATACTTAATGAATGACGACACAGAGGTAGGTACAGCAGTGGCCTACCGTACTGCTATATATAGTATACTGGTGGTCACTGTGTCAGCAAACTGCAAAACTAAAATGCACCACAGGTATAGAATGTAGATGGATAGTATACTTAATGAATGACGACACAGAGGTAGGTACAGCAGTGGCCTTCCGTACTGCTATATATAGTATACTGGTGGTCACTGTGTCAGCAAACTGCAAAACTAAAATGCACCACAGGTATAGAATGTAGATGGATAGTATACTTAATGAATGACGACACAGAGGTAGGTACAGCAGTGGCCTTCCGTACCGTACTGCTATATATAGTATACTGGTGGTCACTGGTCAGCAAAACTCTGCACTGTACTCCTCCTATATAATATTAATTATACTGGTGGTCCCCAGTCCCCACAATAAAGCAGCACACTGAGCACAGATATGGAGTGTTTTTCAGGCAGACAACGTATACTGGTGGTCACTGTCAGCAAAACTCTGCACTGTACTCCTGCTATATAATACAGCTGCTCCCCAGTCCCCACAATTAAGCAGTGTGAGCACAGATATATTATGCAGCACACTGAGCACAGATATGGTATGGAGCATTTTTTTCAGGCAGAGAACGGATAAAACTGGTGGTCACTTATCAGCAAAACTCTGCACTGTACTCCTCCTAACAGCTGCTCCCCAGTCCTCCCCACAATTAAGCAATAAAGCAATCAAGTTCAACAATAAACGGAGAGGACGCCAGCCACGTCCTCTCCCTATCATCTCCAATGCACGAGTGAAAATGGCGGCGACGCGCGGCTGCTTATATAGAATCCGAATCTCGCGAGAATCCGACAGCGGGATGATGACGTTCGGGCGCGCTCGGGTTAGCCGAGCAAGGCGGAAGGGTTCGAACCTGCCTCGGACCCGTTTAAAATGGGTAAAGTTCGGGGGGGTTCGGTTTCCGAGAAACCGATCCCGCTCATCACTAGTATATATATATATATATATATATATATGTGTATATATACAGGTTGAGTATCCCTTATCCAAAATTCAAAATCACACATTTTTGGGTCCCCTACTGAGATTTTGACACATATATAAAAAGATATTATATTATATATATCTATATAATATGTGTGTGTGTGTGTGTGTGTGTGTGTGTGTGTGTGTGTGTGTGTGTGTGTGTGTGTGTGTGTGTGTGTGTAGACAAATGAAGAAGCCCGGAGGGCACTAGAACATCAAATCCATCTGTACATAAACAAGTCCATATGAGTTTACGGATTTGAAGGCCAGTTTATTTTCAACCGTTGTTTCTGATTGGACTTGATTGTAAATCCAACTTGGAGTGGGTATACTAGGTGTTAAACCTAGAAAATACCCTCTCACCAAAGAGATGTAGACACCCAAAACAGAACCTTAGATTAATAAAATTCCGATGTTTATTGATAACATCAAACATAAAATATAATGTGAGACAATCTCTACATTACATACAAGGTGTATTACATGGAACAACCAAGTTGCACAAAGACAGATGTAAACCTGAGTGCCACCAACCACCTCAGGATGTGAGCTCAGTGGTGGGAACTCTCCAATGTGTACTGGGTGTCCTAATCACCTTGTTTCTTTAAAACCCTATGCGTTTCGTCCTTTTAACAGGACTTCCTTAGGGGTATATAAAAATCTAAAGATGTACAGTGTGGTGGATAATAATAATTTCCACCTACTTCACATCAATTCCGAGGGACAAATCATTAAAATACTGCCAGTACTGGTGCCGGAAATGTGGCAACTTCACTGGCCCAGTAAATTTGTAAGTTTATACACTCCCCAAATTGGTAGTCAATTTTTAATGGAGAAAGACCACTGGTCAGACATGTCTCAAAGGATCAAGAGGCACAAACAACTGTGTGTGTCCACTATGATCCTATCACCTCAATGTCTCCGGGCTTCTTCATTTTTCTAAATTGTTTTGTTCCCACTAACAGGGGTTCTACCATGAGGTGCTGCACTCTGAAGCGCATGATAAGGTGTTTTTTTTTTTTTTATATATACAGTATATTTATATATATATATATATATATAAATAGTATTTGTATTCGGCACTCATGAAATCAAAATCACAGTCAGCTTGCCCGGTGCCCTCTAAATCAACTTTGCAGGTTGAAGATATGAGCACAATGAAGTGGCACTCCAGGACTTAATTCAAATAAATGGGTCCAGTCTCCCGATTTTGATGTGCAACATTTCGGTTTTAATCACAAACCTTCGTCAGGCATATACATACAACAGAAAAAGTCTTACCTATATAACAAACAAAATCACCAAGTGCAGTGCAGTCCAGGAAGCCCCAGAGTTAGACTTCCGCTGATGTCATGCAGCATGGACTAATTACGTAACAAGAGAGTGTTAACCCTTCACCACACTACAGACATGGAAAAGAATGAAAGACGTTTAATATTCTAACGATACTTTGTAAATACAATGATCATCCACAGGATAAACTGCAACAAGTTATATCAAAGATTAAATATGAGTATAGCAATCAGGGCGATTATATATCACCACATCACAATTGACTTAAATGGTTAACCTCGGGGAATCAATTAGATTAATGATTGAAAACAACATGTAGAAATGAAGAAAAACATCACAGAAAACTGCTGTAAGAAAGTGTTTCATTTAACCCCTTAGGTGTTACAGTGTTGAGCCTGTCAGTCCACTGTGCTTCCCTTTGTACCAGGAGCCTAGATCTGTCACCACGTCTCCTGCTTTCCGGGACCATGTCTATCATTTTGTATTTTAATGAAGACAGAGTGTGTCCTCGTAACTTAAAATGTTTAGAAACAGATTGTTCGGCTGGTTTGCCTTCAAGCGCGGATTTAATAGCGCTCCTGTGTTGGGCCATGCGTACTTTAAATGTGCATGTGGTCTTCCCTATGTAGTATAATCGACAGGGGCAAATGATACAATACACCACATAGCGTGAGGTACATGTGAAACAATGTTGCAGTTTGATTCGTTTGCCAGAATGCAGATGTACTAGTATGTGCAAGTGGTACACCCTAAACATTAATAATTACCCGTTTTTTTTGGTAAGAAAGTGTTGGGGTGTCTGGGAGTCAAAATCAGAAATGTCACTGTGCACAATCATGTCACGAATACTACGTCCTCGTTCATAACAAGGCATTATCCATTTCTTGGACAAAGATGGTAGGTCAGGGTCAATTTGAACAATAGGCCAAATACCCTTCGCCTTTGACATTAATCTAGTACTGGCAGTTGTATAATGATTCACATAAATCATTGTATTTGTCATGCGGCTCTGACTAGAAATGTCTGGTACATTAACCTTCGGCGCTGTGAGTGCCTTAAACCTAGCACTGGTCAGTGCATTGTTGGAATATCCCCTTTCTAGGAACTTAGTGGTCATAATATCAAGCTGCTTACATTCATCATCAAAATTACTACAGATGTGATGTACTCTCAAGAACTGAGAGTACGGTATACCCTTTTTAAGTGGAGCAGGATGATGGCTTGAAGCTAATAATAAATTGTTACAGTCAGTAGGCTTAGTGTAAAGAGAGGTACTTAACACCTCACCATCTCGACTCACAAGTACATCAAGCAAATGTATATCTTTCTCCTGAATATCAAAAGTGAATTCGATATTGTTATCTTGGGTATTAATGTCAGCCATCATGCTCAAAAACTCACACTTCGTGCCTCGCCAAAGGAGGAACACGTCATCTATGTACCTGGTGTAGAAAATTATTTTGCTTGCATATTCAGGTTTACCAAAGAACAGATCATGTTCAACTTTGAACATAAAGGCATTGGCATAGGCCGGTGCGACCGGAGACCCCATGGCACAGCCAAGAGTTTGTAAGTAATATTCCTTGTTGAATATAAAGTAGTTACGTGTGAGAACCAATTGTAGTAATTTCACAAAACAGACAGAGATTTATCTGGACCATTGTACAGTGTATTGTTACTAATCAAGCTCTCAACAGCTGTAATACCTCGGCTGTGTGGAATGTTAGTGTATAAACTTATAACGTCAGCTGTACACAACCATGTCTCTGAAGTAATAGGGTCAAGATTACGCAGTTTACACAAAAAAGTTGACGTGTCCTTCAAATACATCTGCTCATTCTGAATCACTGGTTGCAGGTAATGGTCTAAGTATTTTGCTACCTGGTAAAATATGGAATTACGAGCAGAAACAATTGGACGTCCCGGAGGCTTCGTCTGGTTTTTGTGCAATTTGGGCAGGGTATATAGCACAGGGATTGTTGGTTCAGGGATCCTTAATGCCTCCATAGTTGAGGCATCAATGAGTCCCTCATCAACTGCATACCTCAAACAGTCATTAAGTTCATGTTTATATAGATCAGTAGGATCTCTGTCCAATTTCTGATAATCGGCTGTATCTGATAGCTGTGCATAATCTCAGCAAGATAGTCTTGTAAATCCTGTACAACTATCCCTCCGCCTTTATCAGCCAGACGGATAGTGATATCAGTTCTTGTAGAGAGTGACTTCAATGCAGAACGTTCAGCTGCAGAAAGGTTGTTAACCTTACCTCTGACATCAATAGTTGTGGACTCGATTTCTTTCGTCATGGTGCGTGAAAAGGCACGAATTGTGGAATACAGGGATAAAGGGTCAAAGTTAGATTTAGTCCGAATGGGACATGTAGATGTGGTATCCTCAGTTGCTTTTGGTAAAGTATCCTTTTTGTCAAAGTGTTCATTAAGGTGTAACTGTCTGCTGAAGTGGGCTAGGTCAATCTTGCTATTCGAATTGCTGGTGAGTGTTCGTAGAGACGAAGCTGAGACCTCGTCGTAACACTGCAGTCTCCAAAGGTATAAGAGGACTAGAGGATAAATTGAAGATTATTTCTTTGGCTCTGAATTCTTTGCGCCTCTGCCTTTCACACTGGTGGCCTCATCTGGTTCTTCTTCTATTGGTGCTCCTCTCTGAGCCCTGGTCTTGACGCCTAAAGGGATGTGCTTTGATCTCACTGCTGCACGTGCTCCTTCAGACTCACTTTGGGAACTGGCACTAGAATTTTCTGAATCTTGGGAGGATTTTTTCTGATTCCTAGCGTATCGTGGGCGGAATTGTTTCTGACCCCGTTGTTGGCTAGATGTCCAGTCGTACACCCGGTTCTCCTCGTAATCTTGTGATACCGCTGTGTATTTCTTTGACTTGAAATTGATCAGTTCACTTCTGTATTTGTCAATCTGTACTTGTAATTGATCTATCCAATTAGTGCTAATGTCAGCCTTTAGTTCATCCAAGCAGGTAGATTCAAATGTCTTAATCTTCTCCCGTACCTCAGTCAGTTCTCGTGATGATTCTTCAATGATGAGGAGAATAAGGTCAAAGGATGCTTTATTAAGGACAGCTACCCACTTCCGACAGAATGACGGATTGTAGCGTCCAATTGTAGGATTATTGCGGATCCTGAATCCTCTAGGAATTTTACGATCACGGTAGTAGTCCGACAAAGTTACTCCGTGTCGGTAAAAGTCAACTTCACGTTTTTTTAATTTCAGCAAATGATTGAAACAGTGTTCATTAGTGTCCACTCCAGAAACTGTTGTTGACTTGTCTTTAAACAGTATTCTATCCGCGTCCACATCAGACACAGTTAACAGTTCACCCGGCGGGTAAACTGTACTGAGGAATCCCGTCTCTCCATCAGTTGCCGTATCCATAGAAAAAAAGTGCTGTGCAGAATCACACATGAATGTTTAAAAACAAATGTCCCGACTTAGAACACGTGCTGGTGCTCTCAGAATCACGGTGTCTGGTGCCTTAATGATAGAAGTGTATGCACGCACCTAAGTATATAAATATAGAACTATTCAAGCCATCATCCTGCTCCACTTAAAAAGGGTCTACCGTACTCTCAGTTCTTGAGAGTACATCACATCTGTAGTAATTTTGATGATGAATGTAAGCAGCTTGATATTATGACCACTAAGTTCCTAGAAAGGGGATATTCCAACAATGCACTGACCAGTGCTAGGCTTAAGGCGCTCGCAGCGCCGAAGGTTAAAGAACCAGACATTTCTAGTCAGAGCCGCATGACAAATACTATGATTTATATGAATCAGTATACAACTGCCAGTACTAGATTAATGTCAAAGGCGAAGGGTATTTGGCCTATTGTTCAAACTGACCCTGACCTACCATCTTTGTCCAAGAAACGGATAATGCCTTTTATAAATGAGGACGTAGTATTCGTGACATGATTGTGCACAGTGACATTTCTGATTTTGACTCCCAGGCACCCCAACATTTTCTTACCAAAAAAACGGGTAATTATAAATGTTTAGGGTGTACCATTTGCACATACTTAGAAACAGGAGACACTATAGTACATCCGCATTCTGGCAAACAAATCAAACTGCACATTGTTTCACATGTAGCTCACGCTATGTGGTGTATTGTATTATTTGCCCCTGTGGATTATACTAAATAGGGAAGACCACATGCACGTTTAAAGTACGCATGGCCCAACACAGGAGCGCTATTAAATCCGCGCTTGAAGGCAAACCAGCCGAACAACCTGTTTCTAAACATTTTAAGTTACGAGGACACACTTTGTCTTCATTAAAATACAAAATGATAGACATGATCCCGGAAAGCAGGAGACGTGGTGACAGATCTAGGCTTCTGCTACAAAGGGAAGCACAGTGGATTGACAGGCTCAACACTGTAACACCTAAGGGGTTAAATGAAACACTTTCTTACAGCAGTTTTCTGTGATGTTTTTCTCTTTATTTCTACATGTTGTTTTCAATCATTGATCTAATTGATTCCCCCAGGTTAACCATTTAAGTCTTGATTGCTATACTCATATATAATCTTTGATATAACTTGTTGCAGTTTATCATGTGGATGATCATTGTATTTACAAAGTATCATTTGAATATTAAACGTCTTTCATTCATTTCCATGTCTGTAGTGTGGTGAAGGGTTAACCCTCTCTTGTTACGTAATTAGTCCATGCTGCATGACATCAGCGGAAGTCTAACTTTGGGGCCTCCTGGACTGCACTGCACCTGGTGATTTCGTTTGTTATATAGGTAAGACTTTTTCTGTTGTATGTATATGCCTGACGAAGGTTTGTGATTAAAACCAAAACATTGCACATCAAAATCGAGAGACTGGACCCGTTTATTTGAATTAAGTCCTGGAGTGCCGCTTCATTGTGCTTATTTATATATATATGGTATGCTTTGATGAAGGGGCCCTGCCCCGAAACGTCGCTTTCAACAATACACTTTTTGCCTTCACTAAGCCTCTGGAGTGCCTTATTGTCCTTGCTCGGATATGTATATATATATATATATATATATATATATATAATCCCTCCAGCAGTCCGGCACTCCGCTGTCCCCGAAGGGGTATCTGCTCTGGTGCCCTCCTGGGGGTAATGTGACCCGAATATAGAACAGAGGGTGCAGGCGGCACTCAGAGACTTGCACAATGAAAAGTAAAAAAGTGAAAAATCTACTAACTGTGATTTTGTTTTTTATTATTATTATTATTATTATTATTATTATGTATGCATATTTACGAAGTAGGACAGCTTACTGGGGCAGTATGTGCATGTTCTACCCATTTACACTCCATTCAAGATGACAAATGCTACAGTACAGTGGAAATATTTTGCATTGACTGGTACAATTCGGGCTGACAGTACCAACACAAGCATCTAAGTGCCATCCCCAAATAAGTTCTTCCCCTAGGCATGTGCCTCACGTGCCTAATGGGAAATTTGACACTGCCTGCAGAGATATCATTATCACTGTTGCTTAAATGCTATATCTGCTATTTCTTCTCCCATTAGTATGTATACTTGTTACTACAAATTGTCTCCACTGCATTTATTCACAGGTTACTGTATTTCTCCTTTATATTAAAATTATATTTTCAAGCGTCTCAATGCAGTTTGTTTATCTGAGCTGATGTATAAATCTCTAGCAGACTTTATTTCTATGTACTGTAGCATCATACAATCCTCTAACATTACTAGTATAATCATAGGATTTAGCTCAGCAATACCCCCCCCCCCCCCCGCATCTCAGACCTTTTTGATAAAAGTACATTAAAGCAAGTATATTTATATAACCGTAGTCAAGTTCATATTGTCAGTAGCAGTGGAAGCGCTGACACATGTTTCACTATGACAGTTATTTCAAGGCCTCAAACATATTTTTATAATGACTATACGTTTTCTTTTTGATTGTGCCTGATTCTGAGTTACATGCAATGCCAATGTTTACAGCATTGATAGACAAGGTATGCAGTGTTACTGAGTAGAGACTGGGAGGCAACAGGGAGATGGCAAAAAAAAGGAGCAAGCAGAGAGCCTATTATGGGTGTGATATGGGAGTGTCATGGGTGTGTGCAAGATTGGTGATGTGGCCACTGTTTTTGTCTTTATATCCTAGACCTAGACAGTAAAGCAATATCTATAGATGCTCATTCTTTGCACATTCATATGATCGGATGTACATCAGGGAGGGGCTTTGTAGAGGCAATAGCATAAAGCTGCAGATGATTTATCAGCTGCTTCTGCATGTCAATCAGGCTTTTTATTAGAGATGAGCGGGTTCGGTTCCTCGGAATCCGAACCCGCCCGAACTTCATGTTTTTTTACACGGGTCCGAGCGACTCGGATCTTCCCGCCTTGCTCGGTTAACCCGAGCGCGCCCGAACGTCATCATGACGCTGTCGGATTCTCGCGAGGCTCGGATTCTATCGCGAGACTCGGATTCTATATAAGGAGCCGCGCGTCGCCGCCATTTTCACACGTGCATTGAGATTGATAGGGAGAGGACGTGGCTGGCGTCCTCTCCATTTAGATTAGAAGAGAGAGAGTGAGATTGAGACAGAGACACTTGATTTACTGGAGCTTAGGAGTACTAGAGAGTGCAGAGTTTACTAGTGACTGACCACTGACCAGTGACCACCAGTGCAGTTTTATTTAATATAATCCGTTCTCTGCCTGAAAAAAACGATACACAGTGACTCAGTCACATACCATATCTGTGCTCAGCCCAGTGTGCTGCATCATCTATGTATAATATCTGACTGTGCTCACACAGCTTAATTGTGGGGGAGACTGGGGAGCAGTTATAGGTTATAGCAGGAGCCAGGAGTACATACATATTATTAAAATTAAACAGTGCACACTTTTGCTGCAGGCAGGAGTGCCACTGCCAGTGTGACTGACCAGTGACCTGACCACACTGACCACCAGTATAGTATACTATATTGTGATTGCCTGAAAAAGTTAAACACTCGTCGTGTGACTTGTGTGGTGTTTTTTTTTTTATTCTATAAAAAACTCATTCTGCTGACAGACAGTGTCCAGCAGGTCCGTCATTATATAATATATACCTGTCCGGCTGCAGTAGTGATATATATATATTTTTTATATCATTATTTATCATCCAGTCGCAGCAGACACAGTACGGTAGTTCACGGCTGTACCTACCTCTGTGTCGGCACTCGGCAGTCCATCCATAATTGTATACCACCTACCCGTGGTTTTTTTTTTCTTTCTTCTTTATACATACTACATCTCATTATCATCCATTCTATATTAGCAGCAGACACAGTACAGTACGGTAGTCCACGGCTGTAGCTACCTCTGTGTCGGCACTCGGCAGTCCATCCATAATTGTATACCACCTATCCGTGGTTTTTTTTTTTCTTTCTTCTTTATACATACTACATCTCATTATCATCCAGTCTATATTAGCAGCAGACACAGAACAGTACGGTAGTCCACGGCTGTAGCTACCTCTGTGTCGGCACTCGGCAGTCCGTCCATAATTGTATACCACCTACCCGTGGTTTTTTTTTCTTTCTTCTTTATACATACATACTACATCTCATTATCAACCAGTCTATATTAGCAGCAGACACAGTACAGTACGGTAGTCCACGGCTGTAGCTACCTCTGTGTCGGCACTCGGCAGTCCATCCATAATTGTATACCACCTACCCGTGGTTTTTTTTTTCTTTCTTCTTTATACATACTACATCTCATTATCATCCAGTCTATATTAGCAGCAGACACAGTACAGTACGGTAGTCCACGGCTGTAGCTACCTCTGTGTCGGCACTCGGCAGTCCATCCATAATTGTATACCACCTACCCGTGGTTTTTTTTTCTTTCTTCTTTATACATACATACTACATCTCATTATCATCCATTCTATATTAGCAGCAGACACAGTACAGTACGGTAGTCCACGGCTGTAGCTACCTCTGTGTCGGCACTTGGCAGTCCATCCATAATTGTATACCACCTACCCGTGTTTTTTTTTTCTTTCTTCTTTATACATACTACATCTCATTATCAACCAGTCTATATTAGCAGCAGACACAGTACAGTACGGTAGTCCACGGCTGTAGCTACCTCTGTGTCGGCACTCGGCAGTCCATCCATAATTGTATACCACCTACCCATGGTTTTTTTTTCTTTCTTCTTTATACATACATACTACATCTCATTATCATCCAGTCTATATTAGCAGCAGACACAGTACAGTACGGTAGTCCATGGCTGTAGCTACCTCTGTGTCGGCACTCGGAAGTCCATTCATAATTGTATACTAGTATCCATCCATCTCCATTGTTTACCTGAGGTGCCTTTTAGTTGTGCCTATTAAAATATGGAGAACAAAAATGTTGAGGATCCAAAATTAGGGAAAGATCAAGATCCACTTCCACCTCGTGCTGAAGCTGCTGCCACTAGTCATGGCCGAGACGATGAAATGCCAGCAACGTCGTCTGCCAAGGCCGATGCCCAATGTCATAGTACAGAGCATGTCAAATCCAAAACACCAAATATCAGTAAAAAAAGGACTCCAAAACCTAAAATAAAATTGTCGGAGGAGAAGCGTAAACTTGCCAATATGCCATTTACCACACGGAGTGGCAAGGAACGGCAGAGGCCCTGGCCTATGTTCATGGCTAGTGGTTCAGCTTCACATGAGGATGGAAGCACTCAGCCTCTCGCTAGAAAAATGAAAAGACTCAAGCTGGCAAAAGCAGTAGCACCGCAAAGAACTGTGCGTTCTTCGAAATCCCCAATCCACAAGGAGAGTCCAATTGTGTCGGTTGCGATGCCTGACCTTCCCAACACTGGACGTGAAGAGCATGCGCCTTCCACCATTTGCACGCCCCCTGCAAGTGCTGGAAGGAGCACCCGCAGTCCAGTTCCTGATAGTCAGATTGAAGATGTCAGTGTTGAAGTACACCAGGATGAGGAGGATATGGGTGTTGCTGGCGCTAGGGAGGAAATTGACCAGGAGGATTCTGATGGTGAGGTGGTTTGTTTAAGTCAGGCACCCGGGGAGACACCTGTTGTCCGTGGGAGGAATATGGCCGTTGACATGCCTGGTGAAAATACCAAAAAAATCAGCTCTTCGGTGTGGAACTATTTCAACAGAAATGCGGACAACAGGTGTCAAGCCGTGTGTTCCCTTTGTCAAGCTGTAATAAGTAGGGGTAAGGACGTTAACCACCTCGGAACATCCTCCCTTATACGTCACCTGCAGCGCATTCATAATAAGTCAGTGACAAGTTCAAAAACTTTGGGTGACAGCGGAAGCAGTCCACTGACCAGTAAATCCCTTCCTCTTGTAACCAAGCTCACGCAAACCACCCCACCAACTCCCTCAGTGTCAATTTCCTCCTTCCCCAGGAATGCCAATAGTCCTGCAGGCCATGTCACTGGCAATTCTGACGAGTCCTCTCCTGCCTGGGATTCCTCCGATGCATCCTTGCGTGTAACGCCTACTGCTGCTGGCGCTGCTGTTGTTGCTGCTGGGAGTCGATGGTCATCCCAGAGGGGAAGTCGTAAGCCCAATTGACTGTTCAACAGTCCTTTGCGAGGAAGATGAAATATCACAGCAGTCATCCTGCTGCAAAGCGGATAACTGAGGCCTTGACAACTATGTTGGTGTTAGACGTGCGTCCGGTATCCGCCGTTAGTTCACAGGGAACTAGACAATTTATTGAGGCAGTGTGCCCCCGTTACCAAATACCATCTAGGTTCCACTTCTCTAGGCAGGCGATACCGAAAATGTACACGGACCTCACAAAAAGACTCACCAGTGTCCTAAAAAATGCAGCTGGACCCAATGTCCACTTAACCACGGACATGAGGACAAGTGGAGCAGGGCAGGGTCAGGACTATATGACTGTGACAGCCCACTGGGTAGATGTATGGACTCCCGCCGCAAGAACAGCAGCGGCGGCACCAGTAGCAGCATCTCGCAAACGCCAACTCTTTCCTAGGCAGGCTATGCTTTGTATCACCGCTTTCCAGAATACGCACACAGCTGAAAACCTCTTACGGCAACTGAGGAAGATCATCGCGGAATGGCTTACCCCAATTGGACTCTCCTGTGGATTTGTGGCATCGGACAACGCCAGCAATATTGTGTGTGCATTAAATATGGGCAAATTCCAGCACGTCCCATGTTTTGCACATACCTTGAATTTGGTGGTGCAGAATTTTTTAAAAAACGACAGGGGCGTGCAAGAGATGCTGTCGGTGGCCAGAAGAATTGCGGGACACTTTCGGCGTACAGGCACCACGTACAGAAGACTGGAGCACCACCAAAAACTACTGAACCTGCCCTGCCATCATCTGAAGCAAGAAGTGGTAACGAGGTGGAATTCAACCCTCTATATGCTTCAGAGGTTGGAGGAGCAGCAAAAGGCCATTCAAGCCTATACAATTGAGCACGATATAGGAGGTGGAATGCACCTGTCTCAAGCGCAGTGGAGAATGATTTCAACGTTGTGCAAGGTTCTGATGCCCTTTGAACTTGCCACACGTGAAGTCAGTTCAGACACTGCCAGCCTGAGTCAGGTCATTCCCCTCATCAGGCTTTTGCAGAAGAAGCTGGAGACATTGAAGGAGGAGCTAACACGGAGCGATTCCGCTAGGCATGTGGGACTTGTGGATGGAGCCCTTAATTCGCTTAACAAGGATTCACGGGTGGTCAATCTGTTGAAATCAGAGCACTACATTTTGGCCACCGTGCTCGATCCTAGATTTAAAGCCTACCTTGGATCTCTCTTTCCGGCAGACACAAGTCTGCTGGGGTTGAAAGACCTGCTGGTGAGAAAATTGTCAAGTCAAGCGGAACGCGACCTGTCAACATCTCCTCCTTCACATTCTCCCGCAACTGGGGGTGCGAGGAAAAGGCTCAGAATTCCGAGCCCACCCGCTGGCGGTGATGCAGGGCAGTCTGGAGCGACTGCTGATGCTGACATCTGGTCCGGACTGAAGGACCTGACAACGATTACGGACATGTCGTCTACTGTCACTGCATATGATTCTCTCAACATTGAAAGAATGGTGGAGGATTATATGAGTGACCGCATCCAAGTAGGCACGTCACACAGTCCGTACTTATACTGGCAGGAAAAAGAGGCAATTTGGAGGCCCTTGCACAAACTGGCTTTATTCTACCTAAGTTGCCCTCCCACAAGTGTGTACTCCGAAAGAGTGTTTAGTGCCGCCGCTCACCTTGTCAGCAATCGGCGTACGAGGTTACATCCAGAAAATGTGGAGAAGATGATGTTCATTAAAATGAATTATAATCAATTCCTCCGGGGAGACATTGACCAGCAGCAATTGCCTCCACAAAGTACACAGGGAGCTGAGATTGTGGATTCCAGTGGGGACGAATTGATAATCTGTGAGGAGGGGGATGTACACGGTGATATATCGGAGGATGATGATGAGGTGGACATCTTGCCTCTGTAGAGCCAGTTTGTGCAAGGAGAGATTAATTGCTTATTTTTGGGGGGGGGTCCAAACCAACCCGTCATATCAGTCACAGTCGTGTGGCAGACCCTGTCACTGAAATGATGGGTTGGTTAAAGTGTGCATGTCCTGTTTATACAACATAAGGGTGGGTGGGAGGGCCCAAGGACAATTCCATCTTGCACCTCTTTTTTCTTTTATTTTTCTTTGCGTCATGTGCTGTTTGGGGAGGGTTTTTTGGAAGGGCCATCCTGCGTGACACTGCAGTGCCACTCCTAGATGGGCCCGGTGTTTGTGTCGGCCACTAGGGTCGCTTATCTTACTCACACAGTCAGGTACCTCATTGCGCCTCTTTTTTTCTTTGCGTCATGTGCTGTTTGGGGAGGGTTTTTTGGAAGGGACATCCTGCGTGACACTGCAGTGCCACTCCTAGATGGGCCCGGTGTTTGTGTCGGCCACTAGGGTCGCTTATCTTACTCACACAGTCAGCTACCTCATTGCGCCTCTTTTTTTCTTTGCGTCATGTGCTGTTTGGGGAGGGTTTTTTGGAAGGGCCATCCTGCGTGACACTGCAGTGCCACTCCTAGATGGGCCCGGTGTTTGTGTCGGCCACTAGGGTCGCTTATCTTACTCACACAGTCAGCTACCTCATTGCGCCTCTTTTTTTCTTTGCGTCATGTGCTGTTTGGGGAGGGTTTTTTGGAAGGGACATCCTGCGTGACACTGCAGTGACACTCCTAGATGGGCCCGGTGTTTGTGTCGGCCACTAGGGTCGCTTATCTTACTCACACAGTCAGCTACCTCATTGCGCCTCTTTTTTTCTTTGCGTCATGTGCTGTTTGGGGAGGGTTTTTTGGAAGGGACATCCTGCGTGACACTGCAGTGCCACTCCTAGATGGGCCCGGTGTTTGTGTCGGCCACTAGGGTCGCTTATCTTACTCACACAGTCAGCTACCTCATTGCGCCTCTTTTTTTCTTTGCGTCATGTGCTGTTTGGGGAGGGTTTTTTGGAAGGGACATCCTGCGTGACACTGCAGTGCCACTCCTAGATGGGCCCGGTGTTTGTGTCGGCCACTAGGGTCGCTTATCTTACTCACACAGTCAGCTACCTCATTGCGCCTCTTTTTTTCTTTGCGTCATGTGCTGTTTGGGGAGGGTTTTTTGGAAGGGACATCCTGCGTGACACTGCAGTGACACTCCTAGATGGGCCCGGTGTTTGTGTCGGCCACTAGGGTCGCTTATCTTACTCACACAGTCAGCTACCTCATTGCGCCTCTTTTTTTCTTTGCGTCATGTGCTGTTTGGGGAGGGTTTTTTGGAAGGGACATCCTGCGTGACACTGCAGTGCCACTCCTAGATGGGCCCGGTGTTTGTGTCGGCCACTAGGGTCGCTTATCTTACTCACACAGTCAGCTACCTCATTGCGCCTCTTTTTTTCTTTGCGTCATGTGCTGTTTGGGGAGGGTTTTTTGGAAGGGACATCCTGCGTGACACTGCAGTGCCACTCCTAGATGGGCCCGGTATTTGTGTCGGCCACTAGGGTCGCTTATCTTACTCACACAGCGACCTCGGTGCAAATTTTAGGACTAAAAATAATATTGTGAGGTGTGAGGTATTCAGAATAGACTGAAAATTAGTGGAAATTATGGTTTTTGAGGTTAATAATACTTTGGGATCAAAATGACCCCCAAATTCTATGATTTAAGCTGTTTTTTAGGGTTTTTTGAAAAAAAACACCCGAATCCAAAACACACCCGAATCCGACAAAAAAAATTCGGTGAGGTTTTGCCAAAACGCGGTCGAACCCAAAACACGGCCGCGGAACCGAACCCAAAACCAAAACACAAAACCCGAAAAATTTCAGGCGCTCATCTCTACTTTTTATCTTTATTTTTAAGAATATTTCACTAGTTGAAGAGTCCTATAATGATACAAATATTCTAATAGATGTTAAATAAACATTGAACATTTAAAATATATATATATTTTGGTTCCCAATGCACTGCATAAATAGAACTCAGCTTCTTTTCTGTGTGATATGTGTGCATGATATTACAATATAACACTGAAGGAAATGGGGAAGGTCTTTAATGTGATAAAATATTATATATTATAATCATGTATTATGTGTATCTAGTGGAAGCACATTTCACACCAAATACAAAGAGGCCCATGAAAATTCATGGGGATAATTGCTCTTCCCCACCAATAGAGGAAAGCTGTAAATGGGGCTTTACACATGCTGTCTACAGAGAAAGAAGTCCCAAAGTGTAGAGGGACAGAGGTGAGCTGGATCATCACTGTTCAATAGTAACATCACATGGGGGAGCCATAGATGGATCATGCCTGGAAGATGACCATCATCACTCTGAAATGGGTAGGGGAAGATGGGAAGAGTCGGGTGGAAAGAGAAAGCTGGGAAGAGGGAGAGAAGATGGCAAGAGAAATGGAATGGGGGGGTGAGCAGAGATAGATTGGAATTTGGGGAGTGCCTACACAACAACTAGCAACCCAGCAAAGAATAGGTACAAACTACTAGTATTATATGGCATAGCAAGGGCATGGCTACCGTAGATACAGGGAGTGCAGCTGCTGTGGGGCCCAGACATGAGAGGGCCCCACCTTCCCTGTCAAAGTTATATATATTTTTGAACATTTGGGTGGTACATACTGTAGCGGCCCTTTTGCCTTGCGGCCTACAATATATCTAGGTATGCCCTTGGGCCTGCTCACTGTAATGCGATATTAAATTAACTGGAAGGCATTACAATGTTACATAATATGAATTGGGGCATAATATGAAGTGGAGGCATAAGTGAAGTGGCATAATATGAACTGGGGGCACTGTATTATATAATGTTTACTGGCAGCCATACAATGTAACATAATAATAATTAGAGCACTACTATGGTTCATAAAATAAACTAGGGCACTACTATGAGGCATAACATTAGCAGCAGCTAAACATGTGTTGGCAAACATGTGTGACTAATTCTCTGAATTTCTATTACCAGATAGGTTCAGGTATGGTTACAGGTAATTTTTAGTGTGCTGGGGGGAAATCCAGGGGTGGGGATTTGAAACCCCCCCTGTCTGTTGTTTGTCTGTGACCCCTCCCCCTTTCTAGCACCTGATATATAATTATCTCCAGGAATGACCGAGCAACTGCCATTGTGTGTATGCTTAGGCTTGACATTAACTAAGGCACTACTATGGTTCAGAATATGAAGTAGGGCACTATTATGGGGCAGAAAATTAACAACTGCTGCTGAGAGGTGTCTTTCAAAACCATGATTTGTAAGTGATTGTCCCTTTTAAAAAATATCCAAGATCGTCTGGCATCCTGTATCTCTGGTGATCTCAGACTCCATTACATCCCGCCACATGTGTTATGATCTATGTACTCGGAACCCGAGAGATAGGGTGGCAATAGATGAGCTCCGACTACAGAAACGTGATGCTGCAGTACAAACTGAGATTCGCAGCAACCCCTAATGGAAAACCCTCACTCCATTGTCCTTCCCTAGTGGTCGGTTAACGCCTGCGAGACTATGGTTTCTTTTGCCCACGGCAGCCGCGTTTGAACAGGCGGATTAGGTCTTCCCGAACTCTGATGCCCCCCGGCCTTAATAGGTGACAAGGCATTAACTGAGACAGAGGGAGAACAAGGGGAAAACTAACTAAGACAGACACAAAAATAAAAGGGGAAACTACAGAAACTAATTTATGTGCAGCGCAGTCGCCAAGAAAAACCGTAACCAAAGTAACGCTGCCCAAATGGCGAATACGAATCCGTATTAGTTTGGCAAGGACAACAGTGGCGGAACCTCCGCAGAAAACACAACAACAAGATAATTAGGATAATACAGCTTCAGTTGTAAGGTGCGGCAGAGCCGCTACTCACGACACCAGAAAAGGTGCACGTACTGTAGAAGCAACAGGACCCCAAGGCTGAAGATTCAGGATCACCAGACTGGAAGGCTGGAACAGATTCCCAGGACCAGACTCTGGAAACCAGGACACAGGGTGCAGGAACGAACTAGCTGAAAGCAGGAACTCTCCAGAGGCAGGGTACAGGCTCCAGAGGAAGCTATCACCGGTGGGGATACACTGCCCTGACTTCAATAAAAAGGACCTGCAGACCAATGAGAGGAGACCAGCAGCCCAGCCACCCGGACCCTGATTATCGCACCTGTCTCTATGCGCGCTGTGCACAGTGTCCCGGCTGCTTACCAACAGCCGGGATCGCAGTGCAGGGCAGCCACCTGGCGTCCCTGGTTGCCAAGCAACCCGCCGGGGATGGAGAGCCAGGGGCAGAAGTGACGTGCCAGCCCTGCTGCCTAGCAACGGCCAGGAGACGGCGCGATGCGCTGCCGCCCCTGACAGTACCCCCCCCCCCTTGAGTAGGGTTTAAGAAACCCCTAAACCCAGGTTTAAGAGGAAATTCCTGAAAAAAACATCTCTTTCAGTTTAGGAGCATGCAAATCCTTGTCCTGGGCCCAAGATCTCACCTCTGGGCCGTAGCCCTTCCAATGGACCAGAAAATAAAGCTGACCAAGAGAACGCTTAGAATGCAAAACCTTTTCTACCAGGAATTCCTGTTGACATTGAACATCCACAGGAGGCCTACCCCGGATAACTTTCCGAGGGAATTTCCTAGAAAAACTACAGGGCTTAAGCAGAGAACAATGGAAGGTGTTGGAAATTTTAAGTGTGCTCGGTAATTGCAGCTGAAAAGACACCGGATTGACCTTTTTGATAATACAAAACAGCCCGATGAATCTGGGTCCCAACTTAGCCGAAGGTTGTCGGAGTTTGATGTTACGGGTTGACAGCCACACCTTGTCTCCCACCTTAAAGGTGCATGGACGTCGGAACCTATCCAAAAAAAATTCCCCCGGATGGCAGCTTTCTTAAGAGCAAGGTGTACCTTCTTCTAAATAGCTCTGAGGCGGGAAGTTAAGGCCAGGGAAGAAGATGGACAATTAGGAGTAAAGGAATTGGCTCTAGGATGAAAGCCAAAGACCAAAAAGAACGGAGACACCTTGGTGGATGAATAACAGGCGTTGTTGTAAGCAAACTCGGCCAGGGGAAGATAGTCCAACCAATCGTCCTAAAGCTTGGCAGTATAAAGATGCAGATACTGCTTCAGCGATTGGTTCACACGCTCCATCTGCCCATTGGACTGTGGATGATATCCAGAGGTTAAACTGAGTGTCATGTTTAACGATGAGCAAAAGAGCTTCCAGAAATGGGCAATAAACTGCAGTCTCTGGTCCGAGCCAATATCAATGGGTAATCCATGGAGCCTGAAAATATTACGAAGGAACAGGACTGCCAAAATCTGAGCGGACAGCAATCGGTGTAAAGCAATGAAATGGGCCGTCTTGCTATATCGATCCACCACCACCCAGATCACCTGAAAACTAGAAGAGAGTGGAAGATCCACCACGAAATCCATGGAAATGTGTGACCATGGCCTGACTGGAATGGCTAAAGGAAGGAGCTGCCCCACGGGCAGAGACCGGGACACCTTGTGCCTAGCACAATCTTGAAAAGAGAGAACAAATTCCCTAAAATCCTTGGAAAGATTAAGCCACCACACCGAGCGAGAGAGTAACTCCAACATTTTAGCAACACCAGGATGGCCAGCAACTTTGTTATCGTGAAAATCAGCAAGGACACTGCATCTCATGAACTCTGGAACAAAGAGACAGCCAATGGTAGTGTTACTGGGAGCCTGTTGCTGAACCTGAACTAATCGTGTGTGTAAATCCTGTGCAAGGCCAGTCCGGATAGAGGATGCTGGAATAATAGGAGTGGCAGGAGAATTGTTATTGTGAACAGGGAGAAAACAGCATGACAGGGCATCGGCCTTGGTGTTCTTAGAACCGGGCCTGTAGGTGATGATGAAATTGAAAGAACAGCACCCAGCGAGCCTGCCAGGAATTAAGCCGCTTAGCTGACTCAATGTACTGTAAATTCTTGTAGTCCATAAACACAGTGACAGTATTCTTTGCTCCCTCAAACCAGTGCATCCATTCCTCAAAAGCCCACTTGACCGCCAACAATTCTCTGTTACCCACATCATAGTTGGTCTCTGCGGAGGAGAATTTTTGGAATATGAAAGCACACGGATGAAGCATCAATTACTTGGGGTCTTCTTGAGACAGAACAGCTCCCACCCCAACCTCAGAGGCATCTACCTCCACGATGAAAGGAAGATCAGGGTTGGGGTGTCTAAGGACAGGAGCAGAGACAAAGGCCTGTTTCAAAGCCTGGAAGGCATGCTCAGCCTGAGGCAACCACTTTGAACGATCAGCTCCCTTTTTAGTCAAAGCCACAATAGGGGCAACTAACTCAGAGAAAGCATGAATAAACAGTCTATAAAAATTATCAAAACCCCAAAACCTCTGAATAGCCTTCAAGTTGGTGGGTTGAGCCCAATTCAACACAGCCTGGAGTTTTTTAGGTTCCATAAAATACCCTGCTGGAGAGATAATATATCCTAAAAAGGACACCTCTGTAATGTGAAGATCACATTTCTCCAACTTGACATACAAGTGATTCTCCCGCAATTTTTGAAGCACTTGCTGAACATGGAAACAATGCTGTTCCGGAGACTCAGAATAAATTAGGATGTCATCCAAATAAACTACCACGAATTTCCCCAGGAAATTGCGAAGGACATTGTTTATTAGATCCTGAAACACCACAGGGGCGTTGGGCAGACCAAACGGCATCATAAGATATTCATAATGTCCAGACTGTGTACTAAAAGCCATCTTCTACTCATCCCCAGATTTTATTCAGATGAGGTTATACGCTCTTCTAAGGTCAATTTTAGAAAAAATGACCGTGGTGTGGAGTTGATCGAACAACACAGAAGTTAGAGGTAAGTGGTAAGTGTTCTTGACAGAAATCTTATTCAGGGACCGATAGTTAATGCACGGCCTAAGAGATCCAACAAAAAAGAACACCACACTCAAAGGGAACTTCGAGGGCCTAATAAACCCCTTTTTTAGACTTTCCTGCACGTAGTCGTCCATGGCCTTAGTCTCTGGGCCAGACAGTGCATACAGTCTCCCTTTAGGCAAAGTAGCACCAGGAATGAGCTCAATGGTGCAATCATAAGACCGATGGGGTGGAATGACATCCGCATTTCCCTTGGAAAAGACATCTGCACAGTCCTGGTAAACTGCTGGAATAAGTTCTGAAACAATGACAGCGACCCGTACCAGACGAGTAATACACCTCTTAGCGCAGTTGGTACCCCACCGTGAAATTTCCCCAGATTGCCAATCAATGGTTGGATTATGGATGGCAAGCCAGGGGTGACCCAAGGCTAAAGGCACGGTCAGACAGTGGGTGAGAAAAAATTCAATTCTTTCAGGATGCAATGCGCCCACCGTCAAATGCACTGGTGGAGTCTGATGAGTAATTACCCCGTTAAAGAGGGGGCCACCATCTAGACCGCGCATGCTAATAGGTCTACAAAGCTGGAGATGCTAAAATCCTAGAGTTTGAGCCCAAGTAAGATCCATGAAGTTCCCAGCAGCTCCGCTATCAATAAAAACTGAAACAAAAGAACTCTGACTCCCTGAAGATATTTTGGTAGGAACTAACAAGGAATCATGTGAGGAGACTAATTGAAGACCAAAGTGAACCCCCTCAACTTTCACTTGGTCAGGGTGTTTCCCTGCTTATTTGGGCAGCTGCACGCAACATGTCCCTGGCCGCTACAGGATAAGAAGAGCCCTAAATTCAACCTTCTGGTTCTCTCTTCAGAGGAAAGTCGGGACAGACCCACTTGCATGGGTTCCTCGACATCCTCAGGGAGAGCATACACACATGGACTAGGCCTAAAACAAGCCCCTCTTTCAGTCCTCCGCTCTTGGAGACGGCGATCAATCTTAATAGCAAGCTCCATGAGCTTATCCAAAGTCTCCGGAGATGGGTACTGAATAAGACTATACTTGATCACTTCTGACAAGCCGAGGTGAAACTAACTGCGCAAAGCAGGATCATTCCAGCCACAGTTGTTCGACCAACGGTGAAACTCAGTACAATATGCCTCAGTGGGATTTTTACCCTGTTTTAACACACATAAATGGCTCTCTGCAGATGCTTCCCTATCAGGATAATCATACAACAGGCCTAAAGAATTAAAAAAGGCATCCACCATGAGTCACTCTGCGTCATTGGGTTTTAGCCCAAAGGCCCAAGTTTGTGGGTCCCCCTGAAGTAAAGACATAACTATGCCCGCCCGCTGGGATTCTGAACCTAAGGACCGGGGCCTTAAGCGAAAGTAAAGTTTACAGCTCTCCCAAAAATTAAAAAAATCTTTTCGGATACCCGAAAAGCTGTCAGGAAGATTCATCTTGGGTTTTGGGGCTACACTCAGGGAAGTTCGCAAAAGATCCTCCTGAGACCTCACCCGAAGGGTAAGATCCTGCACCATCTGAGTGAGATTCTTGATCTGACTAGCCAATATCTGGCTGGAATTCTGACCTTGCACTGAAGGATTCATGAGAATAGAATTTCAAGGCCACCCTGATTGTTTTGTGGCCGGTGATAATGTTATGACCTATGTACTCGGCACCCGAGAGATAGGGTGGCAATAGAATACAGAAACGTGATGCTGCAGTACAAACTGAGATTCGCAGCAACCCCTAATGGAAAACCCTGACTCCGTTGTCCTTCCCTAATGGTCGGTTAACGCCTGCAAGACTATGGTATCTTGTGCCCACGGCAGCCGTATTTGAACTGGTGGATTAGGTCTTCCCGAACTCCGATGCCCCACGGTATTAATAGGTGACAAGGCGTTAACCGAGACAGAGAGAAAACAAGGGGAAAACTAACTAAGACAGACACAAAAACAAAAGGGGAAAATACAGAAAATAATAAACTAATTTATGTGCGGCACGGCCACCAAGGAAAACCGTAACCAAAGTAACACTGCCCAAATGCCGAATACGAATCTGTCGTAGTTTGGCAAGGACAACAGTGGCGGAACCTCCACAGAAAACACAACGATAAGATAATTAGGATAATACGGCTTCAGCCATTAAGTGCAGCAGAGCCGCTACTCATGGCACGGGAAAAGGTGCACGTAGAAGCAACAGGACCCCAAGGCTGAAGATTCAGGATCACTAGACTGGAAGGCTGGAAAAGATTCCCAGGACCAGGCTCTGGAAATCAGGACACAGGGTGCAGGAATGAACTGGCTGAAAGCAGGAACACTCCAGAGGCAGGGAACAGGCTCCACAGGAAGCTATCACCGGCGGGGATGCACTGCCCTGACTCCAATAAAAAGGCCCTGCAGACCAATGAGAGGAGACCAGCAGCCCAGCCCCCCGGACCCTGATCATCGCACCTGTCTCTGGGCGTGCAGTGCCGGGTGGCCACCTGGCGTACCTGGTTGCCAAGCAACCAGCCGGGGATGGAGAGCCAGGGACGGAAGTGATGCGCTGGCCCCGCTGCCTAGCAATGGCCAGGAGCGGGCGCGATGCGCTGCCACCCCTGACAGCATGTGCTTGAACTTTTGCAAGACTATGGGAATTATCATGAATTCCCTCTAGAATTTCTGCACTTGCTACACTTTATTTTACTTTTAATGACACATATTACATTAAAAAAATGGGGAATTATGATGGAAGCCACAGGTGCACCTACAGTATACCAACGTCTTCCTAGGATGATGGGAAAGGAATTTTTTTAACCAACAAGAACAAATACCTCACTAAAACCATAATTACTTGGTTAAGATACATTGATGATGTATTAATTATCTGGGCTATTGATCAAGACTTTTTCGCTCCTTTGTATAGAATCTTAATGAGAATGATCTTAATTTAAAACTCGCCGACTATATGCAATAAGAAAGGATCAAATTTACTTTTTAGATTGTCTCATTTTTAGGGATAATACAGTATGCTTGGTATATCTCTGTTTAGTGTAAGGAAAGAAAAGAAGATTCTTGTTTGGGGGCACTCTTAGATATATTACACCTGTACAGGAGAATGACATTGTCAATAAAATATAACTTTTATTAGTATTTTTTTTAAATATCTGAGATTGTGTGTAATCAGCAAAAAAATGCGGCAGTGAAATCATGCCTGGCAATTAAATTGGGTATAAAACTTAATCCCAAAGTGGGTATTTTCTAGGCTGTGAGAGCCCACAAGTGTTAGTATCCACACTCCTAATTGTATTCGGACCTGTGTTAGTTTTGGTAAATTATATCCACTCTAAAATTTCTGGAACGGCACTGCTTGGTAAAGACCAAAGCTTCCATGTAAACAATTACTTGGGTTTCAAATTGCATATAGCACTGGTTGTAAGGGTTTCCTCCTGTCTTAATTAGTAGTTCCTACTCGGCTTCCAGTCTTTTTGGTATAAAAGACCGGTGGTGAGTGGTTCATTCTCCGTCCTGGTCACATGTAGGGAAATCTAAAAAAAATTTGAAAAAACTGTATTGCGAGACATTAGGTGATTATGTTTCACCCTTTTCTTAGGTGGATAGAATCTTACGTTCGGTTGCTCCCGCAGATTTATAATAAAGGGGATATAGTGGTGTTACTACTGACATTAAAATTTATGCCATATAAATCGACTATTGGGTTATTATCGATATGCCTGTTAGCAGTTTACCCCCCAAAAAAATGTCCACACTTTATCCATTAGAAATGTGGCAATCTGATCTGTGTGTTCAAAACAATTGTGTACTAACACCCTCGTACAAATTCACATATAGCTGCATGCGGATGTCTCGCAACCCCAGACTGAAAAAACATACAAAGATACACTGTGTGGTATATGGTAGTACGGTGTGCCTCAACTGTTGCACAGGTCAATAAATTGTTCATTCACATTCACAGGATACATGTAGTAATATAATTTAAAGCAGATTAGCCCAGATGTCCACACTTTAAAGTTAATGCAGCCTATTCTGTATACTTAGAAAAATGCTTTCAAATTTATACAGAGATCATATATATGCTGTACAAAATATGTTACAAAACCAGGCTAGAGAGAAAAGCAAAAATAAACTCTACTCTGTAAGAGGATACTATGTGCTTTTGTTAATACTGACACAGTTAAATTATTCAGACCTATCTGCGGTGTACAAAGTTCTCATACCAAAAAGCACTGGTGTGACAATTTAACCTCCTTGTTATTAATCATATATAGTCTCAACGTTTGGACCTCCAATCATTTGGTCACAATTAAACGTTAGAAATAAGAAAATTAGGTTAATCCGTACTAGACGTGAAAGCCTGTGTGTAGCATTAATAGCGTTCGGGTGAGGCAAGCTTTCCACACATCAGAAAAACATAGTGTGTTAATTATATTTCCTCAATTATACATATTCATAGAATTTGGATGAATATAGGTAACAGTTTTAACTATATCACGGCATAACATATAGACAAACTATATAATCATTTTAGCATGTATCAGTGTTTGACAATTCCCCATGCTTTTAGAAGTGACTTGGCACGAGAGAAAGAAGAAGCAAACAGGGGATTGATCCTGCAACTTCTGCTATCATTCCATCTTGATTAACCTACGCCTATGGTAATCAGCGGATGGAAGATGAGAGAGTGGCCGGGTAATCCACCTGTTAGGAAGGAAGAAAAAGGCCGTTCTGCTGTACCTGTTAGAACGCATGCGGCTACCTGGTGTTCAGAGACATTGCAGGGAGCCGCAGCGCAATGCAGGAATGAGAGTTAGCCGAGTGGATAGGTACCTATATCAGGAGTATAAAGTGAATATTAAAAAAACCCGTATCACGGGCGTGTGGGCTCACAAGCCTCCCACTGGCAGCGGCATCAGCTCCGATTCTGCTGTGGAATGGATAACGCGTTTCACTCGTAAGCTTGTTCACATCCTGTCACATGCAGCATCTGATTACCATAGGCGTAGGTTAATCAAGATGGAATGATAGCAGAAGTTGCAGGATCAATCCCCTGTTTGCTTCTTCTTTCTCTCGTGCCAAGTCACTTCTAAAAGCATGGGGAATTGTCAAACACTGATACATGCTAAAATGATTATATAGTTTGTCTATATGTTATGCCGTGATATAGTTAAAACTGTTACCTATATTCATCCAAATTCTATGAATATGTATAATTGAGGAAATATAATTAACACACTATGTTTTTCTGATGTGTGGAAAGCTTGCCTCACCCGAACGCTATTAATGCTACACACAGGCTTTCACGTCTAGTACGGATTAACCTAATTTTCTTATTTCTAACGTTTAATTGTGACCAAATGATTGGAGGTCCAAATGTTGAGACTATATATTATTAATAACAAGGAGGTTAAATTGTCACACCAGTGCTTTTTGGTTTGAGAACTTTGTACACCACAGATAGGTCTGAATAATTTAACTGTGTCAGTATTAACAAAAGCACATTGTATCCTCTTACAGAGTAGAGTTTATTTTTGCTTTTCTCTCTAGCCTGGTTTTGTAACATATTTTGTACAGCATATATATGATCTCTGTATAAATTTGAAAGCATTTTTCTAAGTATACAGAAAAGGCTGCATTAACTTTAAAGTGTGGACATCTGGGCTAATCTGCTTTAAATTATATTACTACATGTATCCTGTGAATGTGAATGAACAATTTATTGACCTGTGCAACAGTTGAGGCACACCGTACTACCATATACCACACAATGTATCTTTGTATGTTTTTTCAGTCTGGGGTTGCGAGACATCCGCATGCAGCTATATGTGAATTTGTACGAGGGTGTTAGTACACAATTGTTTTGAACACACAGATCAGATTGCCACATTTCTAATGGATAAAGTGTGGACATTTTTTTGGGGGGTAAACTGCTAACAGGCATATCGATAATAACCCAATAGTCGATTTATATGGCATAAATTTTAATGTCAGTAGTAACACCACTATATCCCCTTTATTATAAATCTGCGGGAGCAACCGAACGTAAGATTCTATCCACCTAAGAAAAGGGTGAAACATAATCACCTAATGTCTCCCAATACAGTTTTTTCAAATTTTTTTTAGATTTCCCTACATGTGACCAGGACGGAGAATGAACCACTCACCACCGGTCTTTTATACCAAAAAAACTGGAAGCCGAGTAGGAACTACTAATTAAGATAGGAGGAAACCCTTACAACCAGTGCTATATGCAATTTGAAACCCAAGTAATTGTTTACATTGAAGCTTTGGTCTTTACCAAGCAGTGCCGTTCCAGAAATTTTAGAGTGGATATAATTTACCAAAACTAACACAGGTCCGAATACAATTAGGAGTGTGGATACTAACACTTGTGGGCTCTCACAGCCTAGAAAATACCCACTTTGGGATTAAGTTTTATACCCAATTTAATTGCCAGGCATGATTTCACTGCCGCATTTTTTTGCTGATTACACACAATCTCAGATATTTTAAAAAAAATACTAATAAAAGTTATATTTTATTGACAATATCATTCTCCTGTACAGGTGTAATATATCTAAGAGTGCCCCCAAACAAGAGTCTTCTTTTCTTTCCTTACACTGTGCTATTTCTGACTCTGGGAAGCACCACCAACAAATGAAATTTATCAAGAGATAATTTCTTTTACTAAATAATATGGTAGTTGGTTATAATAATTTTTGAATTAGTCTCCTGTTGAAACTCACCTCCTCTCTTAGGAGGATTTCTTTAGAGACGGGAGCGATCTAGTGCGGTCTGTCTCGCAACCTTTTTTCCTATATCTCTGTTTAGTAAAGAGTCTGCAGAAAATTTTCCTCCCACATAACCAAACATTCCTAAGGAGAAATTTCTCCATTTAAAAGGGAATTGTTCAGATGAACAAACGTAAAATGTCAAAGTGATAGGGCTTTCCATAAGCAGAAGATCTATTATAAAGCAAGAACATCAATCAACTTTACTAACTGGTGATCACTTATTGAATGATCACTCAAAATCAACTGAAAACTTGCAACAAAGCGATCTGAATTGTAGCAAACTGTTGTTTAGAATGGAGAAACAAGACACAATTCAGAAACATTAGCACATTCTTCTCACCAACATAGGCCTCAATAAACATCTGAAAGACACAGTATCCAAAAGTTGAAGGGGATTGCTAAATCTAAGAGACAAACTGGCACACACACTAGACTTCCTGCTAAAAAACAAACAAACATTTAGAATAGGCACTTTTCATTGCAGGACATGCAAAGCTTGTGAATGCATTTTGAAAAATGACTTAGTGATTAACAAATATAGGAATACCATCCCAATTAGAAAATGTATCAATTATTGTGCTATAAATGTGGTCTACTGCATCACTCACAATGATGTACAGGCAGAATATGTGGCCAGGGACTGACGAGAGTTGCAGGTGGCATGGTGTCACTCGGGATCCAGCTACCACTAGGTACTGTGCCTGTACTTCCCCTCTTCCTGTCTATGTACAGTCCCATGCCAGTTGCCACTCTGTGCCATGTTTTACCTTATGCCCCACCATGCTGTGTATTACCTGTGCCATTTGTTACCCTGTGTCTAACTTTGTCATGTGTTGCCTTGTGCCCCCTGTGCTATGTATAACCTTGTGCCATGTGTTGCCCCACTGTTGCCTTCTGCCCCCTGTTTTATGTGTTACCCTGTGCCCCTTGTGCTATATGTTAGCTGGTGTGTCCCCTGTGCCATGTGTTACCCTGTGCCATTTGTTTCATTGGGGCAGATGTATTAAACCTGGCAACAGCATAAGGAAGCGATAAACCAGTGATAAGTGCAAGGTGATAAACATACCAGCCAATCAGCTCCTAACTGGTAATTTACAAATTGGAGCTGATTGGCTGGTGAGTTTATCACCTTGCACTTATCACTGGTTTATCACTTCCTTATGTCTTCTCCAGGTTAATACATCTGCCTCATTGTGCCTTCTGTACCTTGTGCTCCCCTGTTCTATTTATTACCCTGTGACAACTTTGTCATGTGTGACTCTGTGTCCCCCCGTGCTATGTATTACCCTGTGTCCCCTGTGCCATGTGGTTTACTATGCATCCCTGTTCAATGTTTTACCATGTGCCCCTGTGCCATGTGTTACCATGTGTCCCCCTGTACTTTTCTTGTGCAATATGTTACCATGTGCCCCTCTGTGCATTGTATTAGCCTGTGCCTTCCATGCCATGTGTTACCCTAAGCTATGCATTACCCTGTACCCCCTGTGCCATATGTTGCCTTATACCCCCTGTGCTATGTATTGCCTTGTGCCTGTACTCCCTTTTACATCTGTTACATTGTGCCCCACTGTGCCATGTGTTACCCTGTGCCCCCAATTTTATGTATAACCCTGTGCTTTGTGTTACCCTGTGCCCAACTTTGACATGTGTTTCCCCGTGTCCTCCCCATGCTATGTATTACCCTGCACCATGTGTTGCCCCACTGTGCCATGTGTTACCCTGTACCCCTCTGTGCTGTGTATTACCCTATGGTACACTGTGGAGGCAGTGTGATCTGTGAGGGGGGGGGGGCTGTGTGGAGGCAGTATAAATTGTGAGGAGTGGGCACTGTCTGGAGGCAGTGTGATCTGTGAGGAGTTATGTAATTTCATATCAGGATTGTCTGCCTATAAGGCTCTGATTGCTGCCTAGTGCTGTACTGCTTGCAGAGAGAATGGGCTGTATATGAGGTCGGTGGTATCGTACAGACGTAGCTGGGCTCAGCACATGGCATGGGCTGTGTCTGGCTGTGACTATTCGCACCAGCAATCACATAATGTAAAGTATATGGATCGCAAGAGCAAATATATGCATGCGCACACATAAATACATGAGAACTGCTGCAAACGAGTCGCAGACGCACCTAGTTGCAGCAAAGTTGAGCTTTACTACATCTATATGTACAGTTAGTCCATACTTGATAACTTCTGGGCTGCTCTCTCCAGGAGGGAGCAGCCAGGTCAGCTCAGCTTTGGGGTGGTGTGCGGGTGTGGCACATCAAAAGGGGGGGCAGAGGTTGAAAAAATAAGATTTTACTTACCGGTAAATCTATTTCTCGTAGTCCGTAGTGGATGCTGGGGACTCCGTAAGGACCATGGGGAATAGACAGGCTCCGCAGGAGACATGGGCACTTTAAGAAAGAATTTAGATTCTGGTGTGCTCTGGCTCCTCCCTCTATGTCCCTCCTCCAGACCTCAGTAAGAGAAACTGTGCCCGGAAGAGCTGACAGTACAAGGAAAGGATTTTGGTAATCCAGGGCAAGATACATACCAGCCACACCAATCACACCGTATAACTTGTGATAAACTTACCCAGTCAACAGTATGAACAACAACAGAGCATCAGTTCAACCCTGATGCAACAATAACATAGCCCTTATTGCAGCAATAACTATATACAAGTATTGCAGAAGAAGTCCGCACTTGGGACGGGCGCCCAACATCCACTACGGACTACGAGAAATAGATTTACCGGTAAGTAAAATCTTATTTTCTCTAACGTCCTAGTGGATGCTGGGGACTCCGTAAGGACCATGGGGATTATACCAAAGCTCCCAAACGGGCGGGAGAGTGCGGATGACTCTGCAGCACCGATTGAGCAAACACAAGGTCCTCCTCAGCCAGGGTATCAAACTTATAGAACTTTGCAAAAGTGTTTGAACCTGACCAAGTAGCCGCTCGGCACAGCTGTAATGACGAGACCCCTCGGGCAGCCGCCCAAGAAGAGCCCACCTTCCTAGTGAAATGGGCCTTAACTGATTTTGGCAGCGGCAATCCAGCCGCAGAATGAGCCTGCTGGATCGTGTTACAGATCCAGCGAGCAATAGTTTGCTTTGTAGCATCCGCCCCAAGCTTGTTGGAAGCATACAGGATAAACAAAGATTCTGTTTTCCTGACCCTAGCCGTTCTGGCAACATAAACCTTCAAAGCCCTGACCACATCAAGTAACTCGGAATCCTCCAAGTCAGTAGTAGCCACAGGCACCACAATAGGTTGGTTTATATGAAAGGATGAAACCACTTTCGGCAGAAATTGTGGGCGGGTCCGCAATTCTGCTCTAACCGCATGGAAAACCAGATAGGGGCTTTTATGTGACAAAGCCGCTAATTCTGACACACGCCTAGCCGAAGCCAAGGCTAGTAGCATGACCACCTTCCACGTGAGATATTTCAATTCCACCGTTTTGAGTGGTTCAAACCAATGTGATTTCAGGAAACTCAACACCACGTTAAGATCCCAAGGTGCCACTGGAGGCACAAAAGGGGGATGAATATGCAGCACTCCCTTTACAAGCGTCTGAACTTCATGTAGGGAAGCCAGTTCTTTTTTAAAGAAAAATGGATAGGGACGAAATCTGGACCTTAATGGAACCCAATTTTAGGCCCAAACTCACTCCCGACTGTAGGAAGTGAAGGAAACGGCCCAGCTGGAATTCCGTAGGGGCATTCCTGGCCTCACACCAAACAACATATTTTCGCCATATACGGTGATAATGTTGAGCCGTCACGTCCTTCCTAGCCTTTATCAGCGTAGGAATGACCTCACCCGGAATGCCTTATTCTGCTAGGATCCGGCGTTCAACCGCCATGCCGTCAGACGCAGCCGCGGTAAGACTTGGAACAGACAGGGCCCCTGTTGCAACATGTCCTGTCTTAGAGGCAGAGGCCATGGGTCCTCTGTGAGCATTTCTTGCAGATCTGGATACCAAGTCCTTCTTGGCCAATCCGGAACAATGAGTATTGTTCTCACTCCTCTTTTTCTTATGATTCTCAGCACCTTATGAGAGGAAGAGGAGGAAATACATAGACCGACTGGAACACCCACGGTGACACCAGTGCGTCCACAGCTATCGCCTGAGGGTCTCATGACCTGGCGCAATACCTCTGTAGCTTTTTGTTGAGGCGGGATGCCATCACGTCCACCTGTGGCAGTTCCCACCGACCTGCAATCTGCGTGAAGACTTCTTAATGAAGTCCCCCCTCTCCCGGGTGGAGGTCGTGCCTGCTGAGGAAGTCTGCTTCCCAGCTGTCCACTACCGGGATGAACACTGCTGACAGTGCGCTTACGTGATTCTCCGCCCAGTGAAGAATTCTGGTGGCTTCTGACTGAATCAGAACCGGTTGGTCGCGAAGCAGGGTCTCCGCTTGACGTAGGGCGTTGTATACGGCCCTTAATTCCAGGATGGTGATGTGAAGGCAAGTCTCCTGACTTGACCACAGACCTTGGAAATTCCTTCCCTGTGCGACTGCTCCCCACTCTCGGAGGCTTGCATCCGTGGTCACCAGGACCCAGTCCTGAATGCCGAATCTGCGGCCCTCGAGAAGGTGAGCACTCTGCAGCCACCACAGGAGAGACACCCTGGCCCTGGGGAATAGGGTGATTAACCGATGCATCTGTAGATGTGATCCGGACCACTTGTCCAGTAAGTCCCATTGAAAAGGTCCTCGCATGGAACCTGCCGAAGGGAATGGCCTCTTATGATGCCACCATCCTTCCCAGGACTCAAGTGCAGTGATGCACTGACACCTGTTTTGGTTTGAATAGGTTCCTGACCAGTGTCATGAGCTCCTGAGCTCTCTCTATCGGGAGATAAACCCTTTTCTAGTCTGTGTCTAGAATCATGCCTAGGAAAGGCAGATGAGCCGTAGGAACCAACTGCGACTTTGGAATATTTAGAATCCAGCCGTGTTGCCATTACACTTCCAGAGAAAGTGATACGCTGTTCAGCAACTGCTCTCTTAATCTCGCTTTAATGAGGAAATCGTCCAAGTACTGGATAACTGTGACACCTTGCTTCCGCAGGAGCACCATCATTTCCGCCATTACCTTGGTGAAGATTGTCGGGGCCGTGGGGAGACCAAACGGCAACGTCTGAAATTGGTAATGACAATCCTGTACTGCAAATCTGAGGTACACCTGATGAGCTGGATAAATGGGGACATGAAGGTATGCATCCTTTATGTCCAGAGACACCATAAAATCTCCCCCTTTCAGGCTTGCGATGACCGCTCTTAGCGATTCCATCTTGAACTTGAACCTTTTCAGGTATATGTTCAGGGATTTTAAATTCAATATGGGTCTGACCGAACCGTCCGGTTTCGGGACTACAACATGGTCGAATAATAACCCTCTCCTGGTTGAAGGAGGGGAACCTTGACCACCACCTGTTGAAGATACAATTTGTGAATTGCAGTTAACACTATTTCCCTCTCGTGGGGGGAAGCCGACAGGGCCGTCGGTGAGGGGCATCTCCTTAAAGTCCAGCTTGTATCCCTGAGACACAATATCAATTGCCCAGGTATCCAACAGGGAGTGAACCCACTTGTGGCTGAAATTACGAAGACGTGCCCCCACCGGGCCTAGCTCCGCCTGTGGAGCCCCAGCGACATGCGGTGGATTTTGTAGAGGCCGGGGAGGACTTCTGTTCCTGGGAACTAGCTGTGTTGTGCAGCTTCTTTCCTCTGCCCCTGCCTCTGGCAAGAAAGGACGCACCTCGGACTTTCTTGTTTCTTTGTGATCGAAAGGCTGCATTTGATAATGTCGTACTTTCCTAGGCTGTGCAGGAATATAAGGCAAAAGATCAGAATTACCAGCTATAGCTGTGGAGACCAGGTCCGAGATCCCTTCTCCACACATTCCTCAGCCTTCCATATGCCTTTTAAGTCGGCATCACCTGTCCATTGCATATTCTACAGGACACGTCAAGCAGAAATCAACATAGCGTTGACTCTAGAACCCAGTAGACTAATGTCTCTTTGGGCATGTTTTATATATATATATATATATAGGTAGCGGTTGTGGTTCGGCACTCTCTAGTAGGGGTGTAGTTACTTGCTGCGGTGCCCTCTGGGGATCAAAGGCAAGATCCGATATAGTGGAAAGGAAATCAGCGGCACTCAGCAGACTGTTGTAAAGTAAAAAAGTCTTTAATATATCTTAAGACAGCATCTTTAATATATATATATATACATACTAGGGTCTCAATATCTGCTGATAAGGTACCTGACCACGCTGCTACAGCGCTATAAACCCATGCCGACACAATCGCCGGTCTGAGTAGTGTACCAGAATGTGCACGCTATCTGCAGGATCCCTGAGGATAGCTGTTAAGTCAGGGCTACCTTTCGGGCAAACGTGACACCCTAGGGGAAGATTCCCATTGTATCCTGGCCCTAGTAGGGAAAGGATACTCCCTGAGAATTGTTTGTGGGAAACTGCAGTCTCTTGTCTGGAGATTCCCGCTCTTTTTCATCATGAGAGGAGGGAAATTTACCTCAGCTTTCTTCCCCTTAAACATGTGTACCCTTGTGTCAGGGACAGATGAGTCATCAGTGATATGCAAATCATCTTTTATTACAATAATCATATGTAAAATACTTTCCTGCCATTTTGGCTGTAACTTTGCATTATCGTAGTCGACACTGGAGTCAGACCCTGTGTCGATATCAGTGTCTATTATTTTGGATAGTGATCATTGAGAGACTCTGAAGGTCTCTGTGACATAGGGACAGACATGGGTAGATTCCCTGTCTGTTCTCTAATCTTTTGTGCAATAAATTTACCTTAGCACTTAATTTCACATATCCAATCAGGTGTCTGCGTTGTCGACGGAGACACCCCTCACACACACATTTGCTCCATCTTCTACTGCCTTTTACCTTAGACATGTCGACACACACGTACCGACACACCACACACTCAGGGAATGCTCATCTGAAGACAATTCCCCCACAAGGCCCTTTGGAGAGACAGAGAGAGAGTATGCCAGCACACACCCCAGCGCTATTAACCCAGGAATAACACAGTAACTTAATGTTAACCCAGTAGCTGCTGTTTATATTGATTTTTGCGCCTAATTATGTGCCCCCCCCCTCTCTTTTTACCCTCTTCTACCGTGTATCTGCAGGGGAGAGGCTGGGGAGCTTCCTCTCTGCGGTGCTGTGGAGAAAAAACATGGCGCTGGTGAGTGCTGAGAAAGAAGCCCCGCCCCCTCGACGGCGGGCTTCTGTCCCGCTTAAATATACATTTTCTTGGCGGGGGCTCATACATATATACAGTGCCCAACTGTATATTGTGCAAACTTTTGCCAAAGAGGTCCTAATTGCTGCCCAGGGCCCCCCCCCCCTGCTCCCTGCACCCTTACAGTGACCGGAGTATGTGGGTGTGTGTGGGAGCAATGGCGCACAGCTGCAGTGCTGTGCGCTACCTCAGTGATGACTGGAGTCTTCTGCCGCCGATTTCGAAGTCTTCTTGCTTCTTATGCTCACCCGGCTTCTGTATTCCGGCTCTGCGAAGGGGACGGCGGCGCGGCTCTGGGATCGGACGACGAGGGTGAGATCCTGTGTACGATCCCTCTGGAGCTAATGGTGTCCAGTAGCCTAAGAAACAGGACCTATCTGCAGAGAGTAGGGCTGCTTCTCTCTCCCCAGTCCCACGATGCAGGGAGTCTGTTGCCAGCAGAGCTCCCTGAAAATAAAAAAACCTAACAAAATACTTTCTTACAGCAAGCTCAGGAGAGCTCACTGAACAGCACCCAGCTCGTCCGGGCACAGATTCAAACTGAGGTCTGGAGGAGGGACATAGAGGGAGGAGCCAGAGCACACCAGAATCTAAATTCTTTCTTAAAGTGCCCATGTCTCCTGCGGAGCCCGTCTATTCCCCATGGTTCTTACGGAGTCCCCAGCATCCACTAGGACGTTAGAGAAATGTAAAGGAGGCATTAGGGGGCATAGGGACTGCGATCACGTCATTGTAGCCATGCCCCTGCTTTACAATGCTGACATTACCAGCATTATACAGCAGGGGGTGTGGCAATGATGACGCAATTCACCCAGAATCCCATTATCGGCACCTGGACTGCCCACTTGGAGTCAGGAGACTGTTCTTATGGTAGACCAGGAGGGCCATCTGATTTATGAGAGCCTTCTGGCCATTCTGGAAGAGTAGGCAAGTATGAGTAAATAGTGCTCTGATACTAGTCAGTACCTCATGAGCCACTGACCTCACTGCACGTCACATGTCTAGAATAGATAAGTCACATGTTCTAACTTACCCTAGTATCATTTTGCAGTTTTTTTTTATTTTCTGACTGTTAACGTATTTTAATAAAATAAAATAGTAACGCCGCAACCTCAAAATAATAAGATATGCACAGCAGTAAAACGGGTGCACATAAATATTTGTCATTTTTATTAAGTGACAATAAATGGGAGTGAACAAAAATATAAAAAAATGTATTTAATCTCTGTAACTGAATACATTGGGGCAGCATCACCTCTGCCCCACATCATCTGCATTTGGCTGGTAGGGACCCTAGAACAACATTCTGCAGCCATTAGTCCTACTTCAGAGCTGCCCCCAGAGCCGGATTAAGGGGGGGGCCCGGGGGGTATGTACCCCGGGCCCCCGTTCCTAAAAGGGCCCCCCGCCGCAGATCGGAGCTCTTACCGATCTGCGGCGCTGCGCTGCATTTCCGGCTCCCGTATGGTTGCCCTGGCAACCTAACACCTGAGCCGTGGCTCCGGCGCCGCCTATCAGTACAGGACAGCTGAGCGACGGCTCAGCTGTCCAATAGTGTAACAGCCTGCGGCTCAGTCACCGTCTGAGCGCGCAGGCTGTATGAGAAAATGTAGTGTAGGGGGAGTGATGGGGGAACTGTCCTGGAGCGGAACTCTGAGTTCGGAGGCAGCTGGGAGCTCTGGGGAGAAGCAGAGGTAGGAGTGTGTGCCTGTGTGTGTTATTAGAACATAAAGTATTAGAGCTGAAATATGAATTATAAATATCTAACACTGTTTAAAAATGAAAAAAAAAAATATATATATATATATATATTTAATATATATATATATATATTTTATATATATAATTTCTTTTTTTACTTTTTTTTTTTTGGGGGGGGGGGCTTTCTATTTTGTCAGTCCCGGGCCCCACCATTTCCGATGGCAGCCCTGTATATATATGTATATATATATATATATATATATATATATATGTATATATATATATATATATATGGGTCTGGAAAGGTGGCACTCACGAGACTGATATTGAGGTGAACAACGGTGCAATTTAATCCAGACAGACAGACTGCACCAAGCTGTCAGGAAGGCACCAGAGCACCTTCAGTGTAAAGCCGACATCAGGGGAGTGCCGGATTCAGTTCTTTGTGTATATGTATATATATATATAAAAATATATATTTGCCTGCCTCACTCTTAGGGGCCCCGCTGTTTGATGTGCCCTGGGCCCCCCATAGCCTTAATCCTGCTCTGGCTGCCCCGAGTTGTTGTTTCTTTGGAGATGCTCCGGGAATAGCCTATGAAGCCTGTAGAATTGCTGAGAACTGTACTTCCTAGTGCTGTCACATTGCAAAGAGTGTATCTGATTGTAAACCAAAATAGCTGAACTTTAATTTTAATGCACTTCTACTTTAGTAGCAGTAATAAGTGACTGCACCCCTTCTCACTAAACTAATTCATAGAACCAGTACAGCACTATTAGCCAATAACTACTACAATTGGCGTTACTAGCCTTGGTGACACCCGGTGCAGATGAAAGACCACACCCTAAAAAGGGGGTGTCACTTCACAGGAAGGGGTGTGGCTTCATATGAAGGGACATCTTTATCACTCTGGGCATTCCAGGAGATGCTGGGCTGCTTCTGGAGACTGTCTGTCTGCACAGGGCCGTCTTTTCCATTGGGCTTAATGGACAGGGGTACCAGATTTTTTAAATTCAGCCCTGGGGAACCGGAGACGTCCGACTTCAAAGCAGCAGTCCCCATCTGAGCCTGTTAATTGCTCTTACTGTCCAGATGTCTCCGGTTCTGTCTGACCTAGAATTTTTCTGAGGATATAATCCAAAAGCTGGATTCTCCCCTTTTGATGGACATGGCAGCTTGTCTCTACTATGCCCAGAAGCGGAGATATAAGCCTTTCAGCAGCCGGTCCCTGCTTCAGCTTCACACACCTATTTTTGTTGGTAGATTGTTATTACTCCTGAACCCCTATCCCCAAGACCCTTCTGAAAGATGGGACTCTCTAGTTTTTTATCGCATTGAAAGCTAAGAAATCCACCACCAGGAACCAGAGATATTTGTGGTCAAGCAAGTAGCCTTCCCACCAGAAAATGATGAATATTAAGCCTACTCCACTATCCATCCCTCCTCCTGCATTATAAACACCCCCAGACACCCTGGAAGTCATGTACCTGGGCGCCTTGATTCAGCTTAATGCCCCTCTTCTACAGTTTAGTGTTCTCTCTCCCACCCCATCTCACTAAAACACTTCCCCATCCATGCAGTAAAGGAGTAATTAGCAGAAATTACTGCTCCAGGTCCTGTTTGCTGAGTGGAAGATAGTGCACCCCGTACAACCCGCAAGACATCACAGCCACCAATAGCAACCCCCACCACTGGAGGATTGGTAGGGGCACCAGTGCATTGCTTTGCCCAGGGGCCTACATTGCTGTTAAGATGGCCCTGTGTCTGCAGTGCCAGCTCCTATACTGTAACAGGAGCCAAGTGCTACGCGTAATTATTCAGTGCAGAACTCTGCTCCTGTCACTAAGGCAAAGCAGGCATTTTGGTGTCACCCCTTGGCGGGTGACCCCTCGTTGCAACCTGCACCTCCACAGTAATGTCACCTACTACAGCTACTACGTAATGTCATCTACTACTACTACTACTAATAATATTAATAATATACTTTTTTCTTCTCCGCTTAATCATGTCTTCCTTGGAAGTCTGAGTACCAGGGAAAGCCACCATGCAATTTTGGATTACTTTTCTGCATAAAACAAAATTTAAGATATGTTCCTGCGCACTCCCTTTGTTGCTTGATGTGGGGTCGTATCCTGATGTGTCACCACACACACCAAAAGGGGGAATTGACAAAATATGGGTTTGGATAGGATCCCACTTATGGCGCAAAGATGTGATAACGGTGGTATTTTACCGTAATGTTCACTGTTCATCAATTTCACTGGGAAAGTCCGTCAATTTCACAATGAATGGTCCATGTGCAGTTTCACTGTTGTGCTGAGTTGTATAACATCCATAATGCTGATGTAGTTGTGGCATATGAACCAGAAATTGCTTTTAAGAAATGTTATCAATAAATTTACATTAATCCTCATACATCCCTTCGTGTTTGTGCTTAAAACTGAGCAAAATACGAATTTGAGGACGACAAACAGGCTTGCTGAGAAAGAAACCGTTACATGAAAGAACGGCGTCTCTTGAAGTAAGCACTGATGTGAGCATCACATATAGATGAATCTTACCTTGAACGTCTGTGGCATGATAAAAATCGGATAGAAGAGGTGTTTACAGAGGCTATAAAGAAACCTTTATACGTTTTGTCTTGAGTGTATGAAAGTAAGCACACATGTGAGGAGCATTTGTACACCATCTACACTGGGGTGAACCTTACAGATACCATTGCACTTCCCGAATAACCATAGTCGAAGGAATCCGGGCAGAAGTCACCCCATTTTACCATCTTTTCTGGGAATTGAAATTGAACTTTTGTATATCCATTGTGCTTTTTTCACATATCGCATAATGGAATTGAACTTTTCTGCATAGTCTGTATGGATGTACTGTACAAGTATTGTATGTTTATATTAGAACTCCTTTGAATGTATACTGTACCTTCTAAATATAAAGATGATTGGGTTGCATGATGCCCATCATTGCATCACAATATAATTTAGCAATTACTACTTTCATTTAACATTTACATAATTATTTACACTCACCATATGGAGCCAAGTAAACAATTTCTGTCCGCTTGCTTTCTAAGATTATTATGTTATCCTCACAAAGTGCATTTGATACTGATGCTGTGAACCCAGGATGCAGGCGAAGATTAATAACCCTATAATTTTCTATTAGTGTTTCCTACGAATGATACAAAAATAAGGAAATATCCATCATCAAACACACTATAAGTACTTGATCTTATGATCTTTGCAGTATGTACTAAACATTTTTAATATACAAGGAGACAATAATGGGTGAATGGCGCTCATAATAATAATACTCCCCTGTAATTTCTTTGTATTCAGTTTCTCAGGTTGATTGTGCTTCAATATTACATACATAGGGAGAGAAAGAACAACACAAAATCGTGTAATACTGTTTGAACATTATTTAAAACAATAGCCACAATGTGAATTTATAGTAATATACACTCATGAATGTAATCCACCACTTTTGGAATAAATTAATGGGGCTGCCCCCCACACAAAGCACTCACAACTGGAGGCTGATAATCAGGTGTATCAAAATTAATCAGATTTATACCACCATCCGCAGTATGAGAATAATTTGGGGTTACCCCAACACAGTTCACTCATGGTGTTCCACTTGAAAGATGGCATATACAGTAGTATGGTCTTTATAAGGCGTACTCCTAAAACACCTTCATAAGGTCCCTATATGTACCAGAGGTTTATAAAAAAAATCTAAAGTAAAAAAAACTTCAAACATTTATTAATGCAGAAAAACAGTGTTAAAAAACAGATATGTGGAACTCACACCCAGCCAGGAACAGGTTCTAAACAGAATAAATTGAAAAAAGAAAGGATCCTTACAATTTACATTAAGTCCGTTCTGACGGGATGTAGTTGGATTCCCGGCGGTCGGAATCCTGATGGTCAAAATACCAACACCGGAATCCCGACCACCAGAATGCCAGCAGCACTGCCATAGCTATTCCCACTCCTGGGGTGTCCACGGCACCCATGGAGTGGAAATAGAATCTCTGGTGAGCAAAGCGAGCCACCGAGCCCACAGCGCTGCGAGCATAGCGAGCTCGCAAGGTGCTTCGTTCCACTCACCCACCCTGATGGTATTCTGACGGTCGGGATTCCGGCGGCGGTATTTTGACCACTGGGATTCTGACTGACAGGGTCCCGTACCCAACCCATTCTGACAAGTGGGAAGGAGTCTATAAGTGTAGCCAGCAGTCCACACCAATGCGTTTTGAACCCTGTGGTCCTTTCTCAAGGTTTACTGTGGCTCTGGCTTAAAAAGTTCTATATACCCTAAGGAATTAGTAATTAACCAATCACAAACTTCCTTAAATGCTATAACATGCATATTATATACTGTAAAACCAGCTACACTCTTCCAATTATTGTGTCTGGCGGGACTTTGCCAGGAAACACAATGGAAACTGCATACAAAGAAATTACAGGGGAGTATTATTATTATTATTATTATTATTATTATTATTATTGTTATTATAATACCAGAATGCTGTTCACCCATTATTGTCTCCTTGTATACTTTGTTTAGAGTTTTTTGGTGAAAACTATGTTATATTGGTGTGTTTGGCCCCATTGGTTTTGCATTGGCTGAATTGGTACCTAATTTTGTAATTTTTGTAAACATTTTTAAAGGGATACTATTAACATTATTTCCACTTCTCCCCTTACAGAACTGCATTAGGATGATTGGCTAATCACTAACAGTGGGTGGAGTCACTACTGATGAGAACCATTATAGCTGAATGGGTTTCAGCTGATTTACCTTACTCCATATGCCAAACCAACAAGACCTAAAAAAGCAAAGGTTTGAATCATAAGAATCCTAACAATGTGTGAAATGTCCAAAGAAACATTCAAAACAGTATCTATGCACCCACTTCAGGACAGGAACAGAGACAGAAAGACAGACACTCAATCAGACATATGTATACATGTGAACACATTTCAATTTATTAAATGTAAAAACTCTTTGTAAGGTTCTCAGGACCTAGGGGTGCCATGAAAAAAAATCTGATACTCTAGGACACCGTGATTCAAAAAAGTTTGAGAACCATTGCACTAGACTGTGAGATATTAGAATCTATACATGTACAGTTTACCATCCAATATGTATTTTTTCTTCTATCCTTTTGTAGCTTCCGGGACACATAACAGACAGTGATGTAAGGACTTATGTCCTCATTTCATGGAATAATCATCTGCATAGTTATTAAGTAACTGATCATCATTTATAAAATAGTTAATAATATTGTGTTGAGATAATGAAATTAGGATTATCATATTATTGTGAAATGGTACGTACTAAATTGTACCCATAATAATTTACGTTATTATCACTGAACTCTATCAATAAACCACTTACACAGCATCAAACTCTAAATACATCTTAATGAACAAAACAACATTTTATTGAATAACAAATAAATGTAAAACTTTGGTTACCGTTAGCCATGTTGTTTTATCCAGAAATTGATAAGAAAAATTATAGCAAACATCAAACTTCACTGTTTCAGCAGTTACCTCTGGACCCCATGTAAGATTGGCAGAATTTAAGCCGTAAACAGATATCTTAACATCAGGCTGTTTAAGACAAACTGTAAACAAATTACAAATACTTTATTAATAATAATAATAATAATAATAATAATAATACTATCATCTAGTATACATTTATCTATTTATAAGCCCATACAAGAAGTAGTTTAGAATAATATTTGTATTTTATTTATTAATTCTGATTACATTTAATTATATACATTTGTAATTTTAATTAGAGATCACAAGATAAAATTAAAATGAACAATTCACTGAAGCAAATTAGCATTTTGCTAGTAAAACATTGTTTCCTAAAATAATCTTTATATAACTACTGTATGTTACTGTATTTTACAGCTCTAAATTGACTGTCTCAGAGTTTCCCTGGTATATCTGTAATTGGATTATTCAGGTCATTTTTTTAGGACGTTTCTTGTTCTGAAAATGTATAAATGTTCAAATGTAAGGAAAGCCTGTGATTCACATTTGATGAATAAATAATTAATTAAATTTTATTAACTTTTTATTGTGATCAACAGTTGTGTATATTAAAAAAAGATAAATACTTGACCGGAATTCACAGAGCTGTATTTTTATATATTTATTTTTTAAACCATGGAACATCGATTTTAGCTTTCCCTACCAAAAAGTAGGACTCACTATACAGCAGTTTGATGGGTCAAAACTAAAACTAAATGTTGTCATTTATAAAACTCATAAACACATGTGGATTAGGCTAAATCTTAGGACAGTCTAAAAAAAAGATTGGGAACATTTGGTTCTACAGTACTTTATATTCTTGAGCAGCCCAGTGATACTCCATATCAAGATGGTCCTTTTTGGAAAGGGCCTTTCCTAATTCACCGGCCTGAAAGACCAGTACTAAGTAGCACTAGTTACCTTCTGTTTCCCTTTGAAGTGGGTAGCAGGATAATAGTTAAAACTGTTTAAATGTTTACTTAATATTAAACTAGTAAAACAGAGGTCCCTTCCTGAATAAATAATACATAGTGCCCAAGATAAGTTAATAAATATTGATTAAAATTAAATTAATTGACTCTTCAATGTTTCGGTTATTAAATACTTTCCATCACTCTTCCTATTTTGCTGATACAATGTTGCCCATTGAGAGAAATTAAAATAAACCTCAAACATTTACTGTTCCTGAAGAGATCCTAATGCAAAATGAGTTAATGTAAGGTACAGTAATAACCCTTTTCCACTAGCTCAAAAAACACGGGTAAATGCACCCTGGTCAAGTGACCCGTGAATCCTACCTGGGTAGCTACCTGGGTAGGACACAGGAATGATCCAGGTAGGGTTGTAGTGTAAACGGAAGCCGTGTCGATGTGACATGGCTCCCGTTTACACTGTATGGAAGAGCGGCGCTGGGAGATCGTGTGATCTCCCAGCACCGCCCCTGCCGCGTCACTAGCAGTGTCACCAACCCGGCAATATCCTGGGATGGTGACTGCTGGTGGGAAAGGGGCCATCGATTCGGGTCGCAGCCGGGTAGCACCCGTGTCAGGCTCCCAGCTGCGTCCCGCATCGTAATGGAAAATGGGTATACGTCACTTTCCTTAAAGATAGACATGCACACCATGGTTTATTTACATAAACTCTTCATCTATTGTTCTCAGCTGCAATACAATACAGAGAACAATACAGCAGGGGATTAAGTCATTACAGCAGGGGATTAAGTCCGACTGCCCAGTCTCAGTTAATCCTATTAAAGGTCAAGAAAAACGTGGACCCATTTGTACTGTACTGTATCAGAGGAAGTCTTTCATATGTGATGTATCTACATATCCCTCATGAATCAGGCCCAAAGCTGGACAGCACTGAGCTGTTACAGAAGCAGATGGAGGAGGTTTGTTTTGCATTTAATTTTTTTTCACACTTTCTGAAAGGACAGGATAACTGAAACAACATTGGTATGAGCTATCTTGTCACAAACAGCCACCTCTTTTTCTATGATAAGATAAAAACATTTTGCTATTCCTAATGCACACTGAGTGAGAAATAACACTACATAATAATCAGATAATACAGAGATCTTAGTTGCATATATATCTGCAGATATAGGGTTAAGCCCCCAGACCAAATGGCAAGGTGTCTCTGTCACTGGGGGTCCCTAATACTAGGTGTGGGTCCGGGGTGCAGGACCCCATCATGTCAGCACAGGCTGGCTACCCCAGGGCAGCACACAGGTGAAAATTAGTAAGGGTTAATAAGAAGCACATAAGTGCTATGTAAGTGAGGTGTGATTAAAATAATACAAAAATATATACAATGTGATAGGGAATATCATAAGTGTTAATAAAGTGTTAGGGTGTGCCAACCTGAAGCAGCACAGCCATACCAACACAGGGAAAATTGCACCCCAAACCCACCCCATAAATAATGACAAATATGTCTGGGTCTAATAGCCCAGTGTAAGGCCACATGATAATCGCTCCTACAGCATTTGAGAGGCAGCTTATCAGGAGACACCCCTAGCTTCTCCAATGGCACTCTGGAGTCAGCAACCCCTCCTAATGCTGACCCATCCATGCCTCTCTGAAATACAATGCACATTTATTGGCAAACTGCTCAATCAGATTGTGATGTCACTCAGGTGCTGAAAGGGAGGGGTAATTCTGGGTAAGAGAAAAACATTTTGCTATCCCTAATGCACACTGAGTGAGAAATAACACTACATAATATATAGAGATGAGCGGGTTCGGTTCCTCGGGATCCGAACCACCCCGAACTTCACCTATTTTACACGGTTCCGAGGCAGCCTCGGATCTTCCAGCCTTGCTCGGTTAACCAGAACGCGCCCGAACGTCATCATCCCGCTGTCGGATTCTCGCGAGATTCGTATTCTATATAAAGAGCCGCGCTTCGCCGCCATTTTCACTCGTGCATTGGAGATTGAACGGAGAGGACGTGGCATCGTTCTCTCCCTGAAAAGCTCTGTAATCTGTGCTCAGTGTGCTGCAAATATCTGTGCTCAGTGTGCTGCAAATAATCTGTGCTCAGTGTGCTGAAAATATCTACGTTCTCTGCCTGAAAACGCTCCATATCTGTGCCTAGTGTGCTGAAAATATCTGTGCTCAGTGTGCTGCATTGTGGGGACCACCAGTATATAATTATAGTAGTACAGTACAGTAGGCCATTGCTGTATCTTGCAGCTCTGTGTCACTGCAAGTATCCATTCCATATCTGTGTAGCATTTTTGTGAGCAGTATATATAGTATTACAGTGCAGCATATTGGTGACTAACAGTATATAGTTGTACAGTAGGCCATTGCTCTATCTTGCCGCTCTGTGTCACTGCAAGTATCCATTCCATATCTGTGTGGCATTTTTGTGAGCAGTATATATAGTATTACAGTGCAGCATTTTGGTGACTAACAGTATATAGTTGTACAGTAGGCCATTGCTGTATCTTGCAGCTCTGTGCCACTGCAAGTATCCATTCCATATCTGTGCGGCATTTTTGTTAGCAGTATATATAGTATTACAGTGCAGCATTTTGGTGACTAACAGTATATAGTTGTACAGTAGGCATTGCTGTATCTTGCAGCTCTGTGTCACTGCAAGTATCCATTCCATATCTGTGCGGCATTTTTGTGAGCAGTATATATAGTATTACAGTGCAGCATTTTGGTGACCAACAGTATATAAGCACATGAGGGAAGAAGGCCCTGCTCGTGAGAGTTTACAATCTAAAGGGGAGGGGTAGACAGACATGGGTGACACAGATGGGGTACATAGAGAACGTGGAACAGAGGGTTAGGAATCAGGATGAGATTTGGCTGGGTTTGGTGAAGAAGTGGACCCCCAGAAGGCACAAGTCAATACTTAATATTGCAACATTTTACTGGGCTATGCAGGAGGGGGGGAAAAATAGTGGGGGAAAAAAAAAGAATCGATAACTTCTACTGCTTTCAAAAAGGTCAATGGAAGCTGAAATAATGGACAACAACCTCATGGAAGCCAGATACAGTATACCAAACAGTACTTAGCAGAGTTAGGAATGAGTGCTATGAAATACAGTAACATTTTGTCATAATATTTCAGAAACTGCATGGCTGGTCTCTTGCACTCTTTTGCTCTAATACACCACCTGCTTTAGGATTTATATTCAAAAACATTATGTCTCCATAATCCCAAAAACGTCAGTCTGCTTCCAGTGATTTGGACCAATAATACCATTGATTAGAACGAATAATTCCCATGATTTTGTCATTTTCTTCCAGTGATTTGGACCAATAATACCATTTATTAGAATGAATAATTCCTGTGATTTTGTCATTTTCTTCCAGTGATTTGGACCAATAATACCATTGATTAGAATGAATAATTCCTGTGATTTTGTCATTTTCTTCCAGTGATTTGGACCAATAATACCATTGATTAGAACGAATAATTCCTGTGATTTTGTCATTTTCTTCCAGTGATTTGGACCAATAATACCATTGATTAGAATGAATAATTCCTGTGATTTAGTCATTTTCTTCTAGTGAATTGGACCAATAATACCATTGATTAGAATGAATAATTCCAGTGATTTTGTCATTTTCTTCTAGTGAATTGGACCAATAATACCATTGATTAGAATGAATAATTCCAGTGATTTTGTCATTTTCTTCCAGTGATTTGGACCAATAATACCATTGATTAGAACGAATAATTCCTGTGATTTTGTCATTTTCTTCTAGTGAATTGGACCAATAATACCATTGATTAGAATGAATAATTCCAGTGATTGAGTCATTTTCTTCCAGTGATTTGGACCAATAATACCATTGATTAGAACAAATAATTCCTGTGATATTGAGGTGTTTGTGATGCTTAGCTTAGCCGTCCAGCGACCACAGTGCACCTCTTTTTCTCTTTTCTTTGCATCATGTGCTGTTTGGGTCCAATTTTTTTAAGTGTCATCCTGTCTGACACTGCAGTGTCACTCCTAGATGGGCCAGGTGTTTGTGCTGCCCTCTTGGGTCGCTTTGCTTAGTCATCCAGCGACCTTGATGCAAATTTTAGGACTAAAAATTATATTGTGAGGTGTGAGGTGTTCAGAATAGACTGGAAATTAATGGACATTGTGGTTATTGAGGTTAATAATACTATAGGATCAAAATTACCCCCAAATTCTATGATTTAAGCTGTTTTTGAGGGGTTTTTGAAAAAAAAAAAAACACCCGAATCCGACTAAAAGTTTTCAGGGAGGTTTTGCCAAAATGCGTTTGAATCCAAAACACGGCCGCGGAACCGAATCCAAAACCAAAACACAAAACCCCAAAAATGTCCGGTGCACATCTCTAATAATAATCAGATAATACAGAGACCTTAGTTGCGTATATCTATTGGGTTTAGCCCCCAGGCCGAACAGCAAGGTGTCTCTGTCACTGGGGGTCTCTAATACTAGGTGTGGGTCTGGGGTGCAGGACCCCATCATGTCGTCACAGGCCAGCTAACCCAGGGCAGCACACAGGTGAAAATTAGTAAGGGTTAATAAGAAGCACATAAGTGCTATGTAAGTGAGGTGTGATTAAGATAATACAAAAATATATACAATGTGATAGGGAAAAACACAAATGTCAATAAAGTGTTAGAGTGTGCCAACATGAAGCAGCCCAGCCATACGAACACAGGGAAAATCGCACCCCAAACCCACCCCATAAATAATGACAAATATATCTGGGTCTAATAGCCCAGTGTAAGGCTACATGATAATGGCACCTACAGCATCTGAGAGACAGCTTACCAGGAGACACCCCTAGCTTCTCCAATGGTACTCTGGAGTCAGCAATCCCTCTTAATGCTGACCCATCCATGCCTCTTTACTTGTGTGCTGCCCTGGGGTAGCAGGCCTGTGCCGGACCCATACCTAATATTAGGGACACCCAGTGATGGAGACGCCTTGCCGATCGGCCTGGGGGCTTAACCCTATATCTGCTGATATACGCAACTAAGATCTCTGTATTATCTGATTATTATGTAGTGTTATTTCTCACTCGGTGTGCATTAGGAATAGCAAAATATTTTTCTCTTACCCAGAATTACCCCTCCCTTTTAGCACCTGAATGGTATCACAATCTGATTGAGCAGCTTGCCAATAAATGTGCATTCTATGATAAGATATCCAGTAGGTGTCCCTATGTTACATTGCAGCTTAATAAATGTAATGTTTGACTATTTTTGGCATTTATTGTGCTGGCGATATCTATTGTGGCAGTTTGAAAACCATTACTTTTATCAATTCTGACTAAAACACCTTCACTTTCCCTAAACTGTGATACAGTTATAAATGGGAACCCATTAAAACACAGTATTGTAAAAAAAAGAATAAATCCAATGTGCTGTCAATAGCAGCCACAGTGGGGTTATCAGCACCACTGAAAGCTAATGGCAAATTATACAAAGAACCGGCACCAGGCAAATACTGTATACCAAATTAAATAGTTGGACAGATAAGATTACAAAAATGATTTTCACATTTAATAAAATTCTGTTAAAATAAGGGGGAAGTAGCCATATGAAATGTCTGAAACAAGATTTAAAATTAGTCACATCTATGAATCCTGGACTTAATAAATTCTAATTTAGGACTACAATAGATCTACAACAGTCATTTACTGAAACCAAATAAGCAACAAGGTATTACCAACATTTGGTGGATAGTAGATATGAGCGGGTTCGGTTCCTCGGAAACCGAACCCCCCCGAACTTCACCCATTTTACACGGGTCCGAGGCATACTCGGACTCTCCCGTATGGCTCGGTTAACCCGAGCGCGCCCGAACGTCATCATCCCGCTGTCGGATTCTCGCGAGATTCGGATTCTATATAAGGAGCCGCGCGTCGCCGCCATTTTTCACTCGTGCATTGGAAATGATAGTGAGAGGACGTGGCTGGCGTCCTCTCACTTTGTTTCAGGCGGCTGCATATCTTTATTCTGGGGACCAGCAGTATTATAGGAGGAGTACAGTGCAGAGTTTTGCTGACCAGTGACCACCAGTATACGTTGTCTGCCTGAAAAACGCTCCATATCTGTGCTCAGTGTGCTGCATATATCTGTGCTCACACTGCTTTATTGTGGGGACTGGGGACCAGCAGTATTATATAGGAGGAGTACAGTGCAGTGTTTTGCTGACCAGTTACCACCAGTATTATACGTTGTCTGCCTGAAAAACGCTCCATATCTGTGCTCAGTGTGCTGTATATATCTGTGCTCACACTGCTTTATTGTGGGGACTGGGGACCAGCAGTATTATATAGGAGGAGTACAGTGCAGAGTTTTGCTGACCAGTGACCACCAGTATACGTTGTCTGCCTGAAAAACGCTCCATATCTGTGCTCAGTGTGCTGCATATATCTGTGCTCACACTGCTTTATTGTGGGGACTGGGGACCAGCAGTATTATATAGGAGGAGTACAGTGCAGAGTTTTGCTGACCAGTTACCACCAGTATTATACGTTGTCTGCCTGAAAAACGCTCCATATCTGTGCTCAGTGTGCTGTATATATCTGTGCTCACACTGCTTTATTGTGGGGACTGGGGACCAGCAGTATTATATAGGAGGAGTACAGTGCAGAGTTTTGCTGACCAGTGACCACCAGTATACGTTGTCTGCCTGAAAAACGCTCCATATCTGTGCTCAGTGTGCTGCATATATCTGTGCTCACACTACTTTATTGTGGGGACTGGGGGCAAGCAGTATTTTATAGGAGGAGTACAGTGCAGAGTTTTGCTGACCAGTGACCACCAGTATACGTTGTCTGCCTGAAAAACGCTCCATATCTGTGCTCAGTGTGCTGCATATATCTGTGCTCACACTGCTTTATTGTGGGGACTGGGGACCAGTAGTATTATATAGGAGGAGTACAGTGCAGAGTTTTGCTGACCAGTGACCACCAGTATACGTTGTCTGCCTGAAAAACGCTCCATATCTGTGCTCAGTGTGCTGCATATATCTGTGCTCACACTGCTTTATTGTGGGGACTGGGGACAAGCAGTATTAAATAGGAGGAGTACAGTACAGAGTTTTGCTGACCAGTGACCACCAATATTATACGTTCTCTGCCTGCAAAACGCTCCATATCTGTGCTCAATGTGCTGCATATATCTGTGCTCACACTGCTTTATTGTGGGGACTGGGGACCAGCAGTATTATATAGGAGGAGTACAGTGCAGAGTTTTGCTGACCAGTGACCACCAGTATTATACGTTCTCTATCTGAAAAACGCTCCATATCTGTGCTGCATTGTAGTATATAGTAGGAGTACATTGCATAATTTTGCTGACCACCAGTATATAATATATAGGAGTACGGTACAGAAGGCCACTGCTCTACCTACCTCTGTGTCGTCAAGTATACTATCCATCCAAACATGTGGTGCATTTCAGTTTAGCACAGTTTGCTGACCACCAGTATATAATATATAGCAGTACGGTACAGTAGGCCACTGCTCTCCCTACCTCTGTGTCGTCAAGTATACTATCCATCCATACCTGTGGTGCATTTCAGTTGTGCGCAGTATATATAGTAGTAGGCCATTGCTATTGATACTGGCATATAATTCCACACATTAAAAAATGGAGAACAAAAATGTGGAGGGTAAAATAGGGAAAGATCAAAATCCACTTCCACCTCGTACTGAAGCTGCTGACACTAGTCATGGCCGAGACGATAAAATGCCATCAACGTCGTCTGCCAAGGCCGATGCCCAATGTCATAGTAGGGAGCATGTAAAATCCAAAACACAAATGTTCAGTAAAATGACCCAACAATAAAAATGAAAAGTGTCTGAGGAGAAGCGTAAACTTGCCAATATGCCATTTACGACACGGAGTGGCAAGGAACGGCTATGGCCCTGGCCTATGTTCATAGCTAGTGGATCAGCTTCACATGAGGATGGAAGCACTCATCCTCTCGCTAGAAAAATGAAAAGACTTAAGCTGGCAAAAGCACAGCAAAGAACTGTGCGTTTTTCTAAATCACAAATCCCCAAGGAGAGTCCAATTGTGTCGGCTGCGATGCCTGACCTTCCCAACACTGGACGGGAAGAGGTGGCGCCTTCCACCATTTGCACGCCCCCTGCAAGTGCTGGAAGTAGCACCCACAGTCCAGTTCCTGATAGTCAAATTGAAGATGTCACTGTTGAAGTACACCAGGATGAGGATATGGGTGTTGCTGGCGCTGAGGAGGAAATTGACAAGGAGGATTCTGATGGTGAGGTGGTTTGTTTAAGTCAGGCACCCGGGGAGACACCTGTTGTCCGTGGGATGAATATGGCCATTGACATGCCTGGTCAAATTACAAAAAAAATCACCTCTTCGGTGTGGAATTATTTTAACACAAATGCGGACAACAGGTGTCAAGCCGTGTGTTGCCTTTGTCAAGCTGTAATAAGTAGGGGTAAGGACGTTAACCACCTCGAAATATCCTCCCTTATACGTCACCTGCAGCGCATTCATCATAAGTCAGTGACAAGTTCAAAAACTTTGGATGACAGAGGAAGCAGTCCACTGACCACTAAATCCCTTCCTCTTGTAACCAAGCTCCTGCAAACCACACCACCAACTTCCTCAGTGTAAATTTCCTCCTTACACAGGAAAGCCAATAGTCCTGCAGGCCATGTCACTGGCAAGTCTGACGAGTCCTCTCCTGCCTGGGATTCCTCCGATGCACCCTTGAGTGTAACGCCTACTGCTGCTGGTGCTGCTGTTGTTGCTGCTGGGAGTCGATCGTCATCCCAGAGGGGAAGTCGGAAGACCACTTGTACTACTTCCAGTAAGCAATTGACTGTCCAACAGTCCTTTGCGAGGAAGATGAAATATCACAGCAGTCATCCTGCTGCAAAGTGGATAACTCTGGCCTTGGCAGCCTGGGCGGTGAGAAACGTGGTTCCGTTATCCACCGTTAATTCACAGGCAACTACAGACTTGATTGAGATACTGTGTCCCCGGTACCAAATACCATCTAGGTTCCATTTCTCTAGGCAGGCGATACCAAAAATGTACATAGACCTCAGAAAAAGAGTCACCAGTGTCCTAAGAAATGCAGTTGTACCCAATGTCCACTTAACCACGGACATGTGGACAAGTGGAGCAGGGCAGACTCAGGACTATATGACTGTGACAGCCCACTTGGTAGATGTATTGCCTCCCGCAGCAAGAACAGCAGCGGTGGCACCAGTAGCACCATCTCGCAAACGCCAACTCGTTCCTAGGCAGGCTACGCTTTGTATCACCACTTTCCAGAAGAGGCACACAGCTGACAACCTCTTACGGAAACTGAGGAACATCATCGCAGAATGGCTTACCCCAAATGGACTCTCCTGGGGATTCTTGACATCGGACAACGCCAGCAATATTGTGCTTGCATTACATCTGGGCAAATTCCAGCACGTCCCATGTTTTGCACATACATTGAATTTGGTGGTGCAGAATTATTTAAAAAACGACAGGGGCGTGCAAGAGATGCTGTCGTGGCCCGAAGAATTGCGGGCCACTTTCGGCATTCAGCCACCGCGTGCCGAAGACTGGAGTACCAGCAAACAGTCCTGAACCTGCCTTGTCATCATCTGATGCAAGAGGTGGTAACGAGGTGGAATTCAACCCTCTATATGCTTCAGAGGATGGAGGAGCAGCAAAAGGCCATTCAAGCCTATACATCTGCCTACGATTGAGGCAAAGGAGGGGGAATGCACCTGACTCAAGCGCAGTGGAGAATGATTACAACGTTGTGCAAGGTTCTGCAACCCTTTGAACTTGCCACGCGTAAAGTCAGTACAGACACTGCCAGCCTGAGCCAGGTCATTCCCCTCATCAGGCTTTTGCAGAAGAAGCTGGAGACATTGAAGGAGGAGCTAAAACAGAGCGATTCCTCTAGGCATGTGGGAATTGTGGATGGAGCCCTTAATTTGCTTAACCAGGATTCACGGGTGGTCAATCTGTTGAAATCAGAGCACTACATTTTGGCCACCGTGCTCGATCCTAGATTTAAAACCTACGTTGTATCTCTCTTTCCGGCAGACACAAGTCTGCAGAGGTTCAAAGACCTGTTGGTGAGAAAATTGTCAAGTCAAGCGGAACATGACCCGTCAACAGCTGCTCCTTCACATTCTCCCGCAACTGGGGGTGCGAGGAAAAGGCTAAGAATTCTGAGCCCACCCGCTGGCGGTGATGCAGGGCAGTCTGGAGCGAGTGCTGACATCTGGTCCGGACTGAAGGACCTGCCAACGATTACTGACATGTCGTCTACTGTCACTGCATATGATTCTCTCACCATTGAAAGAATGGTGGAGGATTATATGAGTGACCGCATCCAAGTAGGCACGTCAGACAGTCCGTACGTATACTGGCAGGAAAAAGAGGCAATTTGGAGGCCCTTGCAGAAACTGGCTTTATTTTACCTAAGTTGCCCACCCTCCAGTGTGTACTCCGAAAGAGTGTTTAGTGCAGCCGCTCACCTTTTCAGCAATCGGCGTACGAGGTTACTTCCAGAAAATGTGGAGAAGATGATGTTCATCAAAATGAATTATAATCAATTCCTCCATGGAGACATTCACCAGCAGCAATTGCCTCCACAAAGTACACAGGGACCTGAGATGGTGGATTCCAGTGGGGACGAATTAATAATCTGTGAGGAGGGGGATGTACACAGTGAAAGGGGTGAGGAATCGGACGATGAGGAGGAGGTGGACATCTTGCCTCTGTAGAGCCAGTTTGTGCAAGGAGAGATTGATTGCTTCTTTTTTGGTGGGGGCCCAAACCAACCAGTCATTTAAGTCACAGTTGTGTGGCAGACCCTGTCGCTGAAATGATGGGTTTGTTAAAGTGTGCATGTCCTGTTTATTCAACATAAGGGTGGGTGGGAGGGCCCAAGGACAATTCCATCTTGCACCTCTTTTTTCTTTAATTTTTCTTTGCATCATGTGCTGTTTGGGGACTATTTTTTTGAAGTGCCATCCTGCCTGACACTGCAGTGCCACTCCTAGATGGGCCAGGTGTTTGTGTCGGCCACTTGTGTCGCTTAGCTTAGCCATCCAGCGACCACAGTGCACCTCTTTTTTTCTTTGCATCATGTGCTGTTTGGGGACTATTTTTTAAATCGACCATCCTGTCTGACACTGCAGTGCCACTCCTAGATGGGCCAGGTGTTTGTGTCGGCCACTTGGGTCGCTTAGCTTAGTCATCCAACGACCTCGGTGCAAATTTTAGGACTAAAAATAATATTGTGAGGTGTTCAGAATAGACTGGAAATGAGTGGAAAGTATGGTTATTGAGGTTAATAATACTATGGGATCAAATTGACCCCCAAATTCTATGATTTAAGCTGTTTTTGAGGGTTTTTTGTAACAAACATCCGAATCCGACAAAAAATTTTCAGGGAGGTTTTGCCAAAACGCGTCCGAATCCAAAACACGGCCGCGGAACCGAATCCAAAACTAAAACACAAAACCCGAAAAATGTCCGGTGCACATCACTAGTGGATAGATGTCGAGACACAGTCCTTTTTAGCATCGAATTACACAATAGACTGTATAGGTAATCCACTATGTATCCATATGCTGCATGCATTGTGGTTCAGGTGGAAAATAAACAAACACAGTCCAATATTGTAGAATTGAAGCTCAGTCCTTGTCAGGACTCAAACACATCCTTCTGATAGGTGACCTTGCCCTGGAAAACGCACTAAGATGTCTAAGCCTAATCATCTATCTGGATTTTGCCACTCAACTTTGGATGTGTTTGGATCCTGACAAGGACTGAGCTTCAATTCTATAATATTGGACTGTGTTTATTCTCCACCTGACATCTATCCACCAACTTTGGGTAATACATTGCTGATTATTAGGTTCAGTAACTGACTATTGGAGATCTAGTCCTTCCCACTTATTTTAAATGTATTTTAATAAATGTGAATACTGTTTTTTGATCTTATCCATCCAATTATATATTTGCCTAGCACTGGTTCGAATTAGGGCATACCACAAAGTGGCTGCAGTCTGCAAAAGTCCTGTAATTTGGGAATGCGAGCAGGTAACAAGTGTAGATGAGATGCACAAAGTGTTAGTGTAATCTTATTTATGACATTTTAAGTTAGTAGATTCATTTTATATTGTAGGGACTAACAGAATGGAGCAGCATTAGAGGAACATTTTGCAAGAAGAATCATTCTACCAGCTGTATTCAAAACAGATTATAGTGGTGAAAATCTGGTATGAAGAAGACCAGTAAGGAGGCTATTACAATATTCAATGCAGGAGATAACAAGTGCATGAATTAACATAATTGAAGTGCCTTGTGTGAGATATGTGTATATTCCAGACATATTTCTTCAATGTATGTAACAAAATTTTGAAAATCATAAAATGTGGGCAGCAAAGAATAGTTCATAGATAAGAATTATACCCAGTCAGTGCAAGGTTGAATGATGTCAACATAGACAGAGATGTCATTAAAGAACTTCTGCTGCTAGTGGCAAAATTATTACAGTAGCTCCAGTTTTGAAAGATTCAATTTTTAGCTTGTGCGAAGACAACCAACAGGAAATGACAGAAAGACATTTATAGGCCCTACACACTGGGCGATAATACTCAAAGATATGAACGATCTTGTTCATTAATGAACGAGATACTGTTCATATCTTTGAGTGTGGAGGCACCAGCGATGAACGATGCGCGGCCCTGCGCTCGTTCATCGCTGGTGCCCCATCGCCTGTACATGCAGGCCAATATGGACGATCTCGTCCATATTTGCCTGCACTTCTATGGAGCCGGGTGACGGGGGGAGTGAAGAAACTTATATATAGTATTATATACAGTACTTACTGTTTAAGGTGTTATCTGCTACATGAGACAGGTAACTAGCATTCATGAACGCCAGGAATAACATCGATAAGCATCCTTTACTTGTATAAGCCATTGTTCAACTTAATCCCCTTAAAAAATAAATGTAAATAAATAACTGAATATACATGCAGTACTTTAATATGCATGCTATTATTTTCTCTACATACTTATATCATATTTATCAATTTACACAATACTAATAATATAGCATAAATTATATGTATTTTTTGTATTATTGCTTTAAATCTCATCTGTCATACAGAAAACTTTATTGGTGTTTTTAAAAATAAGAAATTGTAAATTACCTACAGTAGTAACTAGTAGCTATAGTTTGATTACTGTATCTAATAACCTTTTTCAGCAAACCAGGTCTGAGACCTTAACTGGTACAGTCACCTTAAAGTAGATTATTCACTGACATTAAGATAATGCCAGACACCACCAATGGGATATAATGGCAAAACCAGGCCTTGCAAGTGATTGCCCCTTTAAAAAAATGTCTGAGTTCGGCCGGCATCCCGCACCTTCGACGATCTCAGACGCCATTATTTACATCCCACCTCACGTGTCTAATGCAATCACACTTACCATCCAGTGTGTTACCTATGCTTGCACCTATGAGAACACACCATTGACTGCTTTGCATTCAGTTTCAGAATACTCTGAAATGCTACTGACTCTCTTAACCCTGAAACTAAACAGCAGTGCGGTCAGATTCCTTTGCCACAATCATTTGCATGTCTTTATTAGTATTAAAAATGGTAATAGAGAGAACCACAAACCATTTCATTTTTAAAAACCCTATGTACAGTTTGAACAAACATAATTTAATGTAATCTATTTGGTATACAATTACTTTTATTGTAGCAAGAAGCACCAAAGGGAGCATAGCAGGGGCATAGCCAGAACTTTGTGGGCCCCATAGCAAATTCTGAAAGGGCACCTGTGATTCTAGAAAGACACCTCTGCACAGTGGCGGAACTAGCGAGCGGTGGGCCCAGGTGTGACAAAATGCTTTCCCCCCCCCCCCCATCCCATCCAAGTCCACCCCCTCACCCCTGGAGAGGATCTGGTGAGGGGGACCTGCTCAGGGCCAGAGAAATGGATGCCTAGCAACAGTGCCGTAACTAGACATTTTTGCAAGAAACGGCATCGGAGCCCCACCCGTGCATGCAAAACAGGGGCAGTGCGCGCCGTAGGCGCGCGCAAAAATACATAGTGGCGTAGCTTCGTGGGGAAGGGGTATGGCCACAAAATAATACCAATTCATAAAACGGTGCACAGTAGTCTCCATTATTCAAATTATGCCGCACGGTAGCACCACTACACCAGGTAGAGACCCTTTTACACCTTACGGCGGACAGATTCCTCTTTTTACGCATTACGGCAGACAGCGTCCCCTTTTTACACATTACGGCAGACAACGTCCCCCTTTTTACACATTACGGCAGACAGCGTGCACTTTTTACACATAACGGCAGACAGCATCCCCTTTTTACACATAACGGCAGACTGCGTGCGCTTGTTATACATAGCGGCAGACAGCGTGCCCTTGTTACACATAGCGGCAGACAGCGTACACTTTTTACACATAACGGCAGACAGCATGCCCTTGTTACACATAGCGGCAGACAGCGTGCCCTTGTTAAACATAGCGGCAGACAGCGTACACTTTTTACACATAATGGCAGACAGCGTGCCTTTTTACACATTACGGCAGACAGCGTGCCCTTGTTACACATTACGGCAGACAGCGTCCCCCTTTTTACACATTACGGCAGGCAGATTCCCCCTTTTACACATTGCGGCAGGCAGATTCCCCCTTTTTACACATTGCGGCAGGCAGATTCCCCATTTTTACACATTGCGGCAGGCAGATTCCCCCTTTTTACACATTGCGGCAGGCAGGTTCCCCCTTTTTACACATTGCGGCAGGCGGATTCCCCCTTTTTACACTTTGCGGCAGGCAGATTCCCCCTTTTTACACATTGCGGCAGGCAAATTCCCCATTTTTACACATTGCGGTAGGCAGATTCCACCTTTTTACACATTGCGGCAGGCAGATTCCCCCTTTTTACACATTGCGGCAGGCGAAAGAAAGAAAGAAAGAAAGAAAGAAAGAAGAATTATACTTACCCTCTCCGCTGGCTCAGGCTCCTCAGTGCAGCTTCTGGTCACTCACGATTCCCGGGCAGGAGAGAAGGAGGAGGAGGGAGGTGGAGGAGGGAGCCGCAGCAGCGCTGTGTTATTGGTGGAGGCGCTGCTGCTGCTGCCCCTCTGCTTCACTATAGGCTGTTCTCGGATGACAGCCTATAGTGAAGCAGAGGGGCAGCAGCAGCAGCGCCTCAACCAGTAACAAAGCGCTGCTGCGGCTCCCTCCTCCACCTCCCTCTTCCTCCTTCCCCCGTACCGCTGCTCCTCTCCTCTCTGGGCGGCTGTGCGCTGCGGGCAGCAGTTGCCCGCAGCGCACAGCGGCATGTAATGAGTCAGTTTGACTCATTACATGCTTTGGGCCCCTGGACAGAGGCGGGCCCCAGTGCAACGCACTGGTTGCACTGGCGGTAGTTCCGCCTCTGCCTCTGCAGCAAGTGTTAATTATATGCCCCATAGGGATACGGTTAATGTACCGCCTGCTGGGATCCTGTCTTTCAGGATACCGATGCTGGAATCCCGACAACCGGGGAAATGCCGACGGTCAGAATCCCGATCGCAGCCCAGTATTTCCACTCAGATGGTGGGTCCACACCACCAGGGCCGAAGCTCGCCACCAGGGCTGAAGAGTGGCAAGGGCAGCTGTAGTGCTGCCAGGATTCCTGCAGACAGGATTCAGCTGTCGGTATCGTAACAGCCAGCATCCTGTCTGTCGGTCTCCAGTATGTATTCCGCCCCTTAATAGTGACCCAGTTAAGATTCGTATTATATATAAAGAGCCGCGCGCCGCCGCCATTTTCACTCGTGCATTGGAGATTGAACTGAGAGGACGTGGCTGCGTTCTCTCCCTGAAAAGCTCCGTATCTGTGCTCAGTGTGCTGCAAATATCTGTGCTCAGTGTGCTGCAAATATCTGTGCTCAGTGTGCTGCAAATATCTACGTTCTCTGCCTGAAAACGCTCCATATCTGTGCTCAGTGTGCTGCAAATATCTGTGCTCAGTGTGCTGCTTTGTGGGGACCACCAGTATATAATTATAGTAGTACATTACAGAAGGCCATTGCTGTATCTTGCAGCTCTGTGTCAAGTATACTATCCATATCTGTGCTGCATTATTGTGAGCAGTATATAGTAGGACAGTGCAGCATTTTGGTGACCAGCAGTATACATATAGTACAGTACAGTAGGCCATTGCTGTATCTTGCAGCTCTGTGTCAAGTATACTATCCATATCTGTGCTGCATTGTTGTTGTGAGCAGTATATAGTAAGACCGTGCAGCATTGTGGTGATCACCAGTATACATATACAGTAGTACAGTACAGTAGGCCATTGCTGTATCTTGCAGCTCCATATCACTTCAAGTATCCATATCTGTGCTGCATTGTTGTGAGCAGTATATAGTAGGACAGTGCAGCATTTTGGTGATCAGCAGTATACATATACAGTAGTACAGTACAGTAGGCCATTGCTGTATCTTGCAGCTCCATATCACTTCAAGCCATATCTGTGCTGCTTTGTTGTGAGCCGTATATAGTAGGACAGTGCAGCATTTTGGTGACTAGCAGTAGTAGTACAGACAGTACAGTAGGCCATTGCTACTGATATATTACTGGCATATAATTCCACACATTAAAAAATGGAGAACAAAAATGTGGAGGGTAAAATAGGGAAAGATCAAGATCTACTTCCACCTCGTACTGAAGCTGCTGCCACTAGTCATGGCTGAGACGATGAAATGCCATCAACGTCGTTTGCCAAGGCCGATGCCCAATGTGATAGTTGAGAGCATGTAAAATCCCCCAAAAAAGTTCAGTAAAATTACCCAAAAATCTAAATTAAAAGCGTCTGAGGAGAAGCGTAAACTTGCCATAATGCCATTTATGACACGCAGTGGCAAGGAACGCTGAGGCCCTGGCCTATGTTCATGGCTAGTGGTTCAGCTTCACATGAGGATGGAAGCACTTTTCTTCCCGCTAGAAAAATGAAAAGAGTTAAGCTGGCAAAAGCACAGCGAAGAACTGTGCGTTCTTCTAAATCACAAATCCCCAAGGAGAGTCCAATTGTGTCGGCTGCGATGCCTGACCTTCCCAACACTGGACGGGAAGAGGTGACGCCTTCCACCATTTGCATGCCCCCTGCAAGTGCTGGAAGGAGCACCCACAGTCCAGTTCCTGATAGTCAAATTGAAGATGTCACTGTTGAAGTACACCAGGATGAGGATATGGGTGTTGCTGGCGCTGAGGAGGAAATTAACAAGGAGGATTCTGATGGTGAGGTGGTTTATTTAAGTCAGGCACCCGGGGAGACACCTGTTGTCCGTGGGATGAATATGGCCATTGACATGCCTGGTCAAATTACAAAAAAAAATCACCTCTTCGGTGTGGAATTATTTTAACAGAAATGCAGACAACAGGTGTCAAGCCATGTGTTGCCTTTGTCAAGCTGTAATAAGTAGGGGTAAGGACGTTAACCACCTAGGAACATCCTCCCTTATACATCACCTGCAGCGCATTCATCAGAAGTCATTGACAAGTTCAAAAACTATGGGTGACAGCGGAAGCAGTCCACTGACAACTAAATCCCTTCCTCTTGTACACAAGCTCCTGCAAACCACACCACCAACTCCCTCAGTGTCAATTTCCTCCTTAGACAGGAAAGCCTATAGTCCTGCAGGCCATGTCAGTGGCAAGTCTGACGAGTCCTTTCCTGCCTGGGATTCCTCTAATGGATCCTTGAGTGTAACGCCTACTGCTCCTGGCTCTGCTGTTGTTGAGTGTAACGCCTACTGCTCCTGGCTCTGAAGTTGGAAGACCACTTGAACTACTTCCAGTAAACAATTGACTGTCCAACAGTCCTTTGCGAGGAAGATTAAATATCACAGCAGTCATCCTGTTGCAAAGCGGATAACTCAGGCCTTGGCAGCTGTGTTGGCGTTAGACGTGCATCCGGTATCTGCCGTTAGTTCACAGGCAATTAGAGAATTTCTTGAGATAGTGTGCCCCGGTACCAAATACCATCTAGGTTCCACTTCTCTAGGCAGGCGACACCGAGAATATACACAGACGTCAGAAAAAGACTCACCAGTGTTCTAAAAAATGCAGTTGTATCCAATGTCCACTTAACCACGGACATGTGGACAAGTGGAGCAGCGCAGACTCAGGACTATATGACTGTGACAGTCCACTGGATAGATGTATTGCCTCCCGCAGCAAGAACAGCAGCGGAGGCACCAGTAGCACCATCTCGCAAACGCCAACTCGTTCCTAGGCAGGCTACACTTTGTATCATCGCTTTCCATAAGAGGCACATAGCTAACAACCTCTTACGGAAACTGAGGAACATCATTGCAGAATGGCTTACTCCAATTGGACTCTCCTGGGGATTTGTGACATCGGACAACGCCACCAATATTGTGCGTGCATTACATGTGGGCAAATTCCATCACATCCCATGTTTTGCACATACATTGAATTTGGTGGTGCAGAATTATTTAACAAATGACAGGGGCATGCAAGAGATACTGTCGGTGGTCCGAAGAATTGCGGGCCACTTTCGGCATTCAGCCACCACGTGCCGAAGACTGGAGCACCAGCAAACACTCCTGAACCTGCCCCACCATCATCTGAAGCAAGAGGTGGTAACGAGGTGGAATTCAACCCTCTATATGCTTCAGAGGATGGAGGAGCAGCAAAAGGCCATTCAAGCCTATACATCTGCCTACGATATAGGCAAAGGAGGGGGAATGCACCTGACTCAAGCGCAGTGGAGAATGATTTCAACGTTGTACAAGGTTCTGCAACCCTTTGAACTTGCCACACGTGAAGTCAGTACAGATACTGCCAGCCTAAGTCAGGTCATTCCCCTCATCAGGCTTTTGCAGAAGCAGCTGGAGAGATTGAAGAAGGAGCTAAAATGGAGCCCTTTATTCTCTTAACCAGGTGGTCAATCTGTTGAAATCAGAGCACTACATTTTGGCCACCGTGCTCGATACTAGGTTTAAAGCCTACGTTGTATCTCTCTTTCCGGCAGACACAAGTCTGCAGAGGTTCAAAAACCTGCTGGTGAGAAAATTGCCAAGTCAAGCGGAACGTGACCCATCAACAGCTCCTCCTTCACATTCTCCCGCAACTGGGGCTGCGAGTAAAAGGCTAAGAATTCTGAGCCCACCCGCTGGTGGTGATGCAGGGCAGTCTGGAGCGAGTGCTGACATCTGGTCCGGACTGAAGGACCTGCCAATGATTACTGACATGTCGTCTACTGTCACTGCATATGATTCTCTCACCATTGAAAGAATGGTGGCGGATTATATGAGTGACAGCATCCAAGTAGGCACATCAGACAGTCCGTACGTATACTGGCAGGAAAAAGAGGCAATTTGTAGGCCCTTGCACAAACTGGCTTTATTTTAGTGTGTACTCCGAAAGAGTGTTTAGTGCAGCCGGTCACCTTGTCAGCGATCGGCGTACGAGGTTACTTCCACAAAATGTGGAGAAGATGATGTTCATCAAAATAAATTATAATCAATTCATCCGTGGAGACATTCACCAGCAATTGCCTCCAGAAAGTACACAGGGACCTGAGATGGTGGATTCCAGTGGGGACGAATTAATACTCTGTGAGGAGGGGGATGTACGCAGTGAAAGGGGTGATGAATCGGAGGATGAGGAGGAGGTGGACATCTTGCCTCTGTAGAGCCAGTTTGTGCAAGGAGAGACTGATTGCTTCTTTTTTTGGTGGGGGCCCAAACCAACCAGTCATTTCAGCCACAGTCGTGTGGCAGACCCTGTGGCTGAAATTATGGGTTTGTTAAAGTGTGCATGTCCTGTTTATACAACATAAGGGTGGGTGGGAGGGCCCAAAGACAATTCCATCTTGCACCTCTTTTTTATTTTATTTATCTTTGCATCATGTGATGTTTGGGGCTAATTTTTTTAAGATCCATCCTGTCTGACACTGCAGTGCCACTCCTAGCTGGGCCAGGTGTTTGTGCCGCCCACTTGTGTCGCTTAGCTTAGTCATCCAGCGACCTCGGTGCAAATTTTAGGACTAAAAATAATATTGTGAGGTGTGAGGTGTCCAGAATAGACTGGAAATGAGTGGAAATTATGGTTATTGAGGTTAATAATACTATGGGATCAAAATTACCCCCAAATTCTATGATTTAAGCTGATTTTGAGGTGTTTTTTTAATAAAAACACCCGAATCCGACAAAAAAATTTCAGGGAGGTTTTGCCAAAACGCGTCCGAATCCAAAACACGGCCGCGGAACTGAATCCAAAACCAAAACACAAAACCCGAAAAATTTCCGGTGCACATCTCTAATAACAAGATATTGTAGGGGACCCCAAGGCAAAGGTTTGTAAGGACCCCCTATGTAACACTCAATGTTGAAAAATGTATATAACCAATGGCGCCTCCAGAGGTGGAGCTGCAGTGCAGTCCAAAATTATTATAAGGTAGCTGCATCAACTGCCACCCCAAATTCTGTGAAACATCGTTGGCTGGCACTCACTGGCAGTTGGTGTGGCTCCCCTATTTGACCTTTGGACTGTCCTGCAGACCCACCTCTGGAGTCAGAACTGTATATAACACATGCAACTGTGACAGGGAAAGTGGGCCCCTCTCAGTTCTGGGCCCCATAGCAGCTGGACTCCCTGAACCTATGATAGCTACACCCTTGGTGTGCAGGGACATTAGGATACCATGATCTCAGTACTTATGTACAGTAGTTTGTTTGTTACTATATCATTAAAAAACATTTATTCATGAAAGATAGAAAATCTCATTGTGCTTGTTTCTGCATTGCACCGAGAGATGAAGCTGGTAGTAGTTGGTACGTTTTAGCAAATAGCGCATGTGCTTTAGTGAACATATATATACATTTTTGGTATACATTTTACTGTACCTTAGCTCGTGAAATCCTTCTTTTGGTGTGTCAACTGGGCATTGCACAAAAAAAAAACGTCTTGTGGGATGGGATAGGTGTGCGTGCTGATGATGGCTGCTCTAGCATATGAAAAAACAGGCTCCCTGCCTGTTTGGGATTATCATGTCATGCCCATGACAAAGGGAAGAACAAAACTTTTGGATTTAAAGGATTTGAATCAGGGACTCCTACTATAATAGGGGTTTCCATACTGTGGATAGACACCATCTAGATAGTCAATAGGTCTACACCATATAGTCAACATGTATTAGGTTGACATGGTCAAAAGGTTGGCAGGCAAAAAGGAGACAGATCAAAAGATCAACAGGTTTATAAAGTCGACATGGCTATGGTTGACACACATACAGATATGTTCGACACTAGTTTTTTGGAGGGGGTTTAACATTTTTTCAACTTTTGCTTGATTTACCTTCCTTGTGGACTATGAGTGGGAATAGTAGCCTTGCCCAAAGTGTGGAGTGTGAAGCGAGTCCCACAATGGTCTACAGCAGGCATTCCCAACCACGGTCCTCAAGGCACACCAACAGTGCAGGTTTTAGTGATATCCAGGCTCCAGCACAGGTGACTTAATTAGTAGCTCAGTTATTTTGATTTAACCATCTGTGCTGCAGCCTGGATATCACTAAAACCTGCATTGTTGGTGTGCCTTGAGGACCGTGGTTGAAAATGCCTGGTCTACAGTATGTTACCACTAATTGGGGGTCACAGGTGATGAAACATGCAAAATAATACAAACAATAAAAAAAATGGTGTCAACTTTTTTTTATGTCAACCAATTCCATGTCTACCTTTTGTATTGGTTGACATTTTGTATTGTCTACCTTTTGTACTGTCTTTTACCTGTGGACATTTTGACCCTCTCGATCTAATGCATGTCGACCATATGACGTTAAACTGTGATCATTTTACTCACATGTTGGGGGCCGCCAGCACAGTGCAAGGCAGCCCAGCATGTGTGGTGCAGCACTACGATGCAATCGCAATTCAATACAATGGTCGACACAATTTTTGGTTGACATGAGGTTTTTTGTTCTTAAAAATAGAATTTTTTCAACTTTTTCATATTTTACCATCCACATGGACTACAATTGGGAATGGTAACCTGTGCTGAGCGCAGTGGTAGTGGAACGAGTCACCTTGCCTGAAGAATAGCGAGCAAAGCAAGCAATGTGAGGGGACGAGGTACACTAATTGGGGTTCCATGTACTAAAAGCTACAATTTGAAACTCAAAAAGCATTAAAAACTCTATTTTTTCATGTGTCGACCATTTCTGTGTCATCCTTTTAATTGTCAACCTTTTTCACATGTTAACCCTTTTCGCATGTTAACCTTTTGGGGTCAACATTTTTTACTGTCGACCTTTGGAACCACACCCAGACTGAAGAGAGATGATTGCCCATTTAATTTGGATTGTTTAAGCACTGATACAGTCATACTTTATATTTTATTACAGGTTATCTACACAATTAACATAATATTTGTCCTGGACCATAAAACAGCAGAACGTGCTAGTATACAGTACTGAGCTTACATGAAAATACCTGAAGTGTAGAAATATTTTTATTTCCTCTATTTTCAAGAATTACAAGTTTTTTTTTGTACTGTAGTTCTGCTAATAAATCAAACTATTTTATTTTTAAAGATTCAGAATGAAAATGCAGATGATAATACACATTATTTAGAATGAAAAGCAAAATACCATAAGTTACACTACCTGTGACTTTTTTTACATTTGCTCTTTCCTGCTGTCCAGGGAGGTGTCAGACATGTGATTTTCACTTTACATTAAGTGCAGTGTCTAATCACTCCAAATGTAATTAATTCATGTTAAAGTAAACATAGATGTCACATGAACAATGACGTTTAATAAAGTTTTTAATTCCAAACACTTCTCTTGTGACAATTGTGTGTAAAGTGTCCAATGCAAATGCACTCTAAATAAAGCACATTCATTCATTTTGAGCTTCCCCTGATATACAGGAGCATTTAAATGCTCAATAAGGGCTGTGATATTTAACTGCCCTGAGCTTTTATATGTGCAACAAAAACTGTATTACAATTAGAAATGCTTCTAGAACTGTAAATACAATGGCACATGGATCAAAAACTTCACATTAAATAACGTATGAACTGTAAGAAAGTTTTTTTATACTCATCTGTCAACAGCAGCTGGAGGGCAATTTATTGTCCACCTCATTTTGCATTTTGACAACTGTTTAGTCGAGTTAAAGTTTAGACTTCTGAATATTAAAATAACAATTTTGGCAGAAATGTACTAAGATATAGAAACTGATTTCTTATACAGTGTATTAAACTTCCCAGATCACCATTAATTTAACAAGTACATTTAATTTAAGAATTGACAGTCCTACAATTCCTGTGGTGGTGAGTGGTGTATACTTTAAAATCAAGTTTCAGGTACCGTCTAAGATATTATTAATTTTCTGTCCTTTTACAACTTGTATCTTACTCTGTCTTTGCAACATAATAATTTAACGCACAAAATCATCTACTAACCTTTAGTTTCACAGATGCTCTCCTATGCATCCCAGTAGCTTAAGTGTACAATAGCCAGTGTACAAATCTGTAACTAAAATTACAGTCAGAAATGGCTTGTGTATTTTGTATTCTATGGTAAATGTCCTGATTGATACTGTGTATGTGAGCCGTGCATGGCTACTTAGTCAAATCACAAACCATTAGTTCCTTAATACTGTCTTGTGCAATTCAAACTGAAATCTCGCCCAAGACAAGGAAGTAAGCAGAAAGGAAATGTGTCACATGTAGGAACAAGAATGTTAGGATGATATACAGTATTATGAGAAGTCTATGGGACTACAGGCCTAATTCAAGGTTGATTGCAAAATAAAATTTTCCCCTAATGGGCAAAACCATGTGCACTGCAGGTGAGACGGATACTGTATAACATGTACAGAGAGAGTTAGATTTGGGTTGGTTATATTTAGAGATGAGCGGGTTCGGTTCGTTGAGATCCGAACCCCCCCGAACTTCACCTATTTTACATGGGTCCGAAGTAGCCTTGGATCTTCCCGCCTTGCTCGGTTAACCTGATCGAGGACGAACGTCATCATCCCGCTGTCGGATTCTCACGAGATTCGTATTCTATATAAAGAGCCGTGCGTCGCCGCCATTTTCACTCATACATTGGAGATTGAACGGAGAGGACGTGGCTGCGTTCTCTCCCTGAAAAGCTCCGTATCTGTGCTCAGTGTGCTGCAAATATCTGTGGTCAGTGTGCTGCAAATATCTGTGCTCAGTCTGCTGCAAATATATGTGCTCAGTGTACTGCAAATATCTACGTTCTCTGCCTGAAAAGCTCCATATCTGTGCTCAGTGTGCTGCAAATATCTGTGCTCAGTCTGCTGCAAATATATGTGCTCAGTGTGCTGCAAATATCTACGATCTCTGCCTGAAAAGCTCCATATCTGTGCTCAGTGTGCTGCAAATATCTGTGCTCAGTGTGCTGCATTTTGGTGACCAACCGTATATAGTTGTACAGTACAGTAGGCCATTGCTGTATCTTGCAGCTCCGTGTCACTGCAAGTATCCATTCCATATCTGTGCTGCATTTTTGTGAGCAGTATATATAGTATTACAGTGCAGCATTTTGGTGACCAACAGTATATAGTTGTACAGTACAGTAGGCCATTGCTATATCTTGCAGCTCTGTGTCACTGCAAGTATCCATTCCATAACTGTGCTGCATTTTTTTGAGCAGTATATCTAGTAGTACAGTGCAGCATTTTGGTGACCAACAGTATATAGTTGTACAGTACAGTAGGCCATTGCTGTATCTTGCAGCTCTGTGTCACTGCAAGTATCCATTACATATCTGTGCTGCATTTTTGTGAGCAGTATAAATATAGTAGTAAAGTGCAGCATTTTGGTGACCAACAGTATATATAGTTGTACAGTACAGTAGGTCAATGCTGTATCTTGCAGCTCTGTGTCACTGCAAGTATCCATTCCATATCTGTGCTGCATTTTTGTGAGCAGTATATATAGTAGTACAGTGCAGCATTTTGGTGACCAACAGTATATAGTTGTACAGTACAGTAGGCCATTGCTACTGATAGAATAATATTACTGGCATATAATTCCACACATTAAAAAATGAAGAACAAAAATGTGGAGGGTGAAATAGGGAAAGATCAAGATCCACTTCCACTTAGTGCTGAAGCTGCTGCCACTAGTTATGGCAGAGACGATTCAATGCCATCAACGTCGTCTGCCAAGGCCGATGCCCAATGTCATAGTTGAGAGCATGTAAAATCCAAAAAACTAAAGTTCAGTAAAATGACCCAAAAATCAAAATTAAAAGCATCTGAGGAGAAGCGTAAACTTGCCAATATGCCATTTACGACACGGAGTGGCAAGGAACGACTGAGGCCCTGGCCTATGTTCATGGCTAGTGGTTTAGCTTCACATGAGGATGGAAGCACTCATCCTCCCACTAGAAAACTGAAAAGAGTTAAGATGGCAAAAGCACAGCAAAGAACTGTGCGTTATTCTAAATCACAAATCCCCAAGGAGAGTCCAATTGTGTCGGTTGCGATGCCTGACCTTCCCAACACTGGACGGGAAGAGGTGGCTCCTTCCACCATTTGCACGCCCCCTGGAAGTGCTGGAAGGAGCACCCACAGTCCAGTTCCTGATAGTTAAATTGAAGATGTCACTGTTGAAGTACACGAGGATGAGGATATGGGTGTTGCTGGTGCTGAGGAGGAAATTGACAAGGAAGATTCTGATGGTGAGGTGGTTTGTTTAAGTCAGGCACCCGGGGAGACACCTGTTGTCCGTGGGATGAATATGGCCATTGACATGCCTGGTGAAAATACAAAAAAAAAATCACCTCTTCGGTGTGGAATTATTTTAACAGAAATGCGGACAACAGGTGTCAAGCCGTGTGTTGCCTTTGTCAAGCTGTAATAAGTAGGGGTAAGGACGTTAACCACCTAGGAACATCCTCCCTTATATGTCACCTGGAGCGCATTCATCAGAAGTCATTGACAAGTTCAAAAACTTTGGGTGACAGCGGAAGCAGTCCACTGACAACTAAATCCCTTCTTCCTCTTGTACCCAAGCTCCCAGTGCAAACCACACCACCAACTTCCTCAGTGTCAATTTCCTCCTTAGACAGGAAAGCCTATAGTCCTGCAGGCCATGTCACTGGCAAGTCTGACGAGTCCTCTCCTGACGGATTTCTCTGATGGATCCTTGAGTGTAACGTCTACTGCTGCTGGCTCTGCTGGTGTTGCTGCTGGGAGTCGATCGTCATCCCAGAGGGGAAGTCGGAAGACCACTTGTACTACTTCCAGTAAGCAATTGACTGTCCAACAGTCCTTTGCGAGGAGGATGAAATATCACAGCAGTCATCCTGTTGCAAAGCGGATAACTCAGGCCTTGGCTGCTGTGTTGGTGTTAGACGTGCGTCCAGTATCCGCCGTTAGTTCACGGGGATTAGAGAATTTCTTGAGGTAGTGTGTCCCCGGTACCAAATACCATCTAGGTTCCACTTCTCTAGGCAGGCGATACTGAGAATGTACACAGACGTCAGAAAAAGACTCACCAGTGTCCTAAAAAATGCAGTTGTACCCAATGTCCATTTAACCACGGGCATGTGGACAAATGGAGCACGGCAGACTCAGGACTATATGACTGTGACAGCCCACTGGGTAGATGTATTGCCTTCCGCAGCAAGAACAGCAGCGGTGGCACCAGTAGCACCATCTCGCAAATGCCAACTCATTCCTAGGCAAGCTACGCTTTGTATCACCGCTTTCCATAAGAGGCACACAGTTGACAACCTCTTACGGAAACTGAGGACCATCATCGCAGAATGGCTTACCCCAATTGGACTCTCCTAGGTATTTGTGACATCGGACAACGCCACCAATATTGTGCATGCATTACATGTGGGCAAATTCCAGCACGTCCCATGTTTTGCACATACATTGAATTTGGTGGTGTAAAATTTAGTAAAAAACGACAGGGGCGTGCAAGAGATGCTGTCGGTGGCCCGAAGAAATGCTTGCTCCTTTCGGCATTCAGCCACTGCGTGCCGAAGACTGGAGCACCAGCAAACACTCCTGAACCTGCCACACCATCATCTGAAGCAAGAGGTGGTAACGAGGTGGAATTCAACCCTCTATATGCTACAGAGGATAGAGGAGCAGCAAAAGGCCATTCAAGCCTATACATCTGCCTACGATATAGGCAAAGGAGGGGGAATGTACCTGACTCAAGCGCAGTGGAGAATGCAACCCTTTGAACTTGCCACACGTGAAGTCAGTTCAGACACTGCCAGCCTGAGTCAGGTCATTCCCCTCATCAGACTTTTGCAGAAGCAACTGTAGAGATTGAAGGAGGAGCTACAACGGAGCGATTCCGCTAGGCATGTGGGACTTGTGGATGGAGCCCTTCATTCGCTTAACCAGGATTCATGGGTGGTCAATCTTTTGAAATCAGAGCACTACATTTTGGCCACCGTGCTCGATCCTAGGTTTAAAGCCTACATTGTATCTCTCTTTCTGGCAGATACAAGTCTGCAGAGGTTCAAAGACCTGCTGGTGAGACACTTGTCAAGTCAAGCGGAACGTGACCCGCCAACAGCTCCTCCTTCATTTTCTACCGCCACTGGAGCTGCTAGGAAAAGGATCAGATTCCAAAACCACCCCTTGGTGGTGATGCAGGGCAGTCAGGAGCGAAAACTGACATCTGGTCCGGACTGTAGGACCTGCCAACGATTACTTACATGTCGTCTACTGTCACTGCATATGATTCTGTCACCATTGAAAGAATTGTGGAGGATTATATGAGTGACAGCATCCAAGTAGGCACGTCAGACGTAGGTAGGTACGTATACTGGCAGGATAAAGTGGCAATTTGGTGGCCCTTGCACAAACTGGCTTTATTTTACCTAAGTTGTCCCCCCTCCAGTGTGTACTCCGAAAGAGTGTTTAGTGCAGCCAGTCACCTTGTCAGCGATCGGCGTACGAGGTTACTTCCACAAAATGTGGAGAAGATGATGTTCATCAAAATGAATTATAATCAATTCCTCCGTGAACATTGGAGCATTCACCAGTAATTGCCTCCAGAAAGTACACAGGTACCTGAGATGGTGGATTCCAGTGGGGACGAATTAATACTCTGTGAGGAGGGGGATGTACACAGTGAAAGGGGTGAGGAATCGGAGGATGATGATGAGGTGGACATCTTGCCTCTGTAGAGCCAGTTTGAGCAAGGAGAGATTGATTGCTTCTTTTTTTGGTGGGGTCCCAAACCAACCAGTCATTTCAGCCACAGTCGTGTGGCAGACCCTGTGGCTGAATGATGGGTTTGTTAAAGTGTGCATGTCCTGTTTATACAACATAAGGGTGGGTGGCAGGGCACAAGGACAATTCCATCTTGCACCTCTTTTTTATTTATTTATCTTTGCATCATGTTATGTTTGGGGCCAATTTTTTTAAGTGCCATCCTGTCTGACCCTGCAGTGCCACTCCTAGATGAGCCAGGCGTTTGTGCCGCACACTTGTGTCGCTTAGCTTAGTCATCCAGCGACCACAGTGCACCTCTTTTTCTCTTTTCTTTGCATCCTGTGCTGTTTGGGGACTATTTTCTTAAGTGCCCTCCTGTCTGACACTGCAGTGCCACTCCTAGATGGGCCAGGTGTTTGTGCCGCACACTTGGATCGCTTAGCTTAGTCATCCAGCGACCTTGGTGCAAATTTTAGGACTAAAAATAATATTGTGAAGTGTGAGGTGTTCAGAATAGACTGGAAATGAGTGGAAATTATGGTTATTGAGGTTAATAATACCATAGGATCAAAATGACCCCCAAATTCTATGATTTAATCTGTTTCTGAGGGGTTTTTGAAAAAAAAACACCCGAATCCAAAACACACCCGAATCAGACAAAAAAATTTCAGGGAGGTTTTGCCAAAACGCGACCGAATCCAAAACACAGCCACGGAACCGAATCCAAAACCAAAACACACAACCCGAAAAATTTCCGGTGCACATCTCTAGTTATATTGTGTCTCTGAAGGGTGAATACTGGCTGCTTTATTTTTACACTACAATTTAGTTGTCAGTTTGAACTCACGCCACCCAAATCTAACTCTCTCTGCACATGTTATATCTGCAATCAACCTTGAATTAGACCCACGTCTGAACTGGTAACCAAGCAAAAACGTTGCACCTTAGTAAACCATGTTGCATTACATTTGAGAGTGGTGTGTCCAAACCCAAATCTAAATTGCAGTGTAAAAATAAAGCTGTCCAGCAATTGTGAGCTACACCAGAAGCAGCCAGAAAAATATGTGTAAACCCCTTGCATTGTTGTAACATGGTTTATCCTGGTGCAAAATGAATGGCTTTTTGCCCTGCTCCTAACTCAGAATCAGCCTCTATATATTTAATTCCTTGAAGTTATATGTAAGCAAAGTTGCTGCAAAAATCAAGTTTTGAGACAGAACAGTGTATCAAAAAAATTGATTTTCATATTCAATTTACAGTAGCAGCAAGTAGAGCATAAATCTGGGAACAGATTCAATATAGGGACAGTTCCAAATAAATATGTTAGAGATCCGCCCAATGTGCATACATGTTGGATCCTAGGACCCAGGTAGGTCTTGTGTTCCAATCCGTTCTACTGCTGCATCATATGACTGCAGCCATCTTATAGATAATTTCTTAGTACTGTGTGATACTGTGATAAGTGACATGTGAGGCTCATTCTGGTCCAGTCACTGCTGCTAATTTATGTGCAAAGTGTGCGAACGGAACCTGCAACATTGGAGTCAATCAATGACAGTCTGCCACTGTTCGCTGGGCAAGGAAGGGGTAGTGAAGGTCTACGTTATTGTGTCACCACCATTTATGGGGAGGGAAGAGGTCAGTGATCTCCATCATGGGACAGAGATTTCCTGACCTCTGCGACAGGCAGCTTGATGGCTCTATAGGTGCTACAAGCCACCCAATGGTCTCTACTTACTGCAGCAAGAGATATCTATTTCCAAGGAAGCAGCAGTGATAGCAACTCCAACAGCATCTTAATAACCCCTATGGTGGAGACAGAGGTCTCTCATTTAGCACATAAGGGAACCCAGTGTTTATCTGCATGAAACTGTTCCAGCATTTTGTACCATTACCTGCAAGCAGCATACACTCACCATCTGGAGTGCTGTAAAGAACTGCACTTCACTGAAAACACTGATTAATCACCAGTCTGCATACAACAATGAGTACGGTTGTACCTGTTATACACTATGGGGGTCATTCCGAGTTGATCGTACCAAGCAACTCTTTGCTGCTGGTGCGATCAACTAATCTCCGCCTATGGGGGAGTGTATTTTAGCATAGCAGGGCTGTGTTTGCTTGTGCAGCCCTGCTATGCTAAAAAAGTTTCACTCAAAACAAGACCAGCCCTAGACCTACATTCCCTGTGCGACGGATCCAGTGATGATGTGGCCGGCTTTGACATCACACCTCTGCACTGTTTGCCTGGACACGCCTGAATTTTACTTACCACTCCCCAAAAACGGCAGCAAACGGTAAGTTGACACCTTGGAACGGCCTCTTGCTGTCCATATTCTTTGCGGTCACCGCTGTGACCGCTTTCTTCTCTGTCAGCGTCGTTGCCTGGCGACCTCTATCACTGGGCAATGACGTATGTGTGCAATGCATGCGCCATGGATGCACATTCCAGACCCATTCACACCACAGCAAAGAACCGCTGCGTGCGAACGGGTCGGAATGACCCCCTATATTCCCAACATACATATGTCCTTAGGAGAACTGCAGACAGAAACACAGAGATCAGTTTAACAGCGGTATAATTGGAACAATATTAGTCATGAGCGGGTTCGGTTTCTCGGAAACCGAACCCCCCCGAACTTCACCCTTTTTACACGGGTCCGAGGCATACTCGGATTCTCCCGTATGGCTCGGTTAACCCGAGCGCACCCGAACGTCATCACCCCGCTGTCGGATTCTCGCGAGATTCGGATTCTATATAAGCAGCCGCGCATCGCTGCCATTTTCACTCGTGCATTGGAAATGTTAGGGAGAGGACGTTGCTGGCGTCCTCTCCGTTAATTAATTGTTGAGTTGATGCAAATATTTGTGCTTGCTTATATCATTGTGGGGACTGGGGAGCAGCTTTATATTAATATAGGAGGAGTACAGTGCAGAGTTTTGCTGATCAGTGACCACCAGTTTTATCCGTTCTCTGCCTGAAAAAAACGCTCCTTATCTGTGCTCAGTGTGCTGCATATATCTGTGCTCACACTGCTTAATTGTGGGGACTGGGGAGCAGCTGTAGTATAAAGCAGGAGTACAGTGCAGAGTTTTGCTGACAGTGACCACCAGTATACGTTGTCTGCCTGAAAAACACTCCATATCTGTGCTCAGTGTGCTGCTTTATTGTGGGGACTGGGGAACACCAGTATAATATATATATAGGAGGAGTACAGTGCAGAGTTTTGCTGACCAGTGACCACCAGTATATATTATATAGCATTACGGTACAGTAGGCCACTGCTGTACCTACCTCTGTGTTGTCAAGTATACTATCCATCTACATTCTATACCTGTGGTGCATTTTAGTTTTGCAGTTTGCTGACACAGTGACCACCAGTATATATAGCATTACGGTACGGAAGGCCACTGCTGTACCTACCTCTGTGTCGTCAAGTATACTATCCATCTAGATTCTATACCTGTGGTGCATTTTATTTTTGCAGTTTGCTGACACAGTGACCACCAGTATATATAGCAGTACGGTACGGAAGGCCACTGCTGTACCTACCTCTGTGTCGTCAAGTATACTATCCATCTACAATCCATACCTGTGGTGCATTTTAGTTTTGCAGTTTGCTGACACAGTGACCACCAGTATATATAGCAGTACGGTACGGAAGGCCACTGCTGTACCTACCTCTGTGTCGTCAAGTATACTATCCATCTACAATCTATACCTGTGGTGCATTGTAGTTTTGCAGTTTGCTGACACAGTGACCACCAGTATATATAGCAGTACGATACGGAAGGCCACTGCTGTACCTACCTCTGTGTCGTCAAGTATACTATCCATCTAGATTCTATACCTGTGGTGCATTTTAGTTTTGCAGTTTGCTGACACAGTGACCACCAGTATATATAGCAGTACGGTGCGGAAGGCCACTGCTGTACCTGCCTCTGTGTCGTCAAGTATACTATCCATCTAGATTCTATACCTGTGGTGCATTTTAGTTTTGCAGTTTGCTGACACAGTGACCACCAGTATATATAGCAGTACGGTACGGAAGGCCACTGCTGTACCTACCTCTGTGTCGTCAAGTATACTATCCATCTACAATCTATACCTGTGGTGCATTTTAGTTTTGCAGTTTGCTGACACAGTGACCACCAGTATATATAGCAGTACGGTACGGAAGGCCACTGCTGTACCTACCTCTGTGTCGTCAAGTATACTATCCATCTAGATTCTATACCTGTGGTGCATTTTAGTTTTGCAGTTTGCTGACACAGTGACCACCAGTATATATAGCAGTACAGTACGGAAGGCCACTGCTGTACCTGCCTCTGTGTCATCAAGTATACTATCCATCTAGATTCTATACCTGTGGTGCATTTTATTTTTGCAGTTTGCTGACACAGTGACCACCAGTATATATAGCAGTACGGTACGGAAGGCCACTGCTGTACCTACCTCTGTGTCGTCAAGTATACTATCCATCTACAATCTATACCTGTGGTGCATTTTAGTTTTGCAGTTTGCTGACACAGTGACCACCAGTATATATAGCAGTACGGTACGGAAGGCCACTGCTGTACCTACCTCTGTGTCGTCAAGTATACTATCCATCTAGATTCTATACCTGTGGTGCATTTTAGTTTTGCAGTTTGCTGACACAGTGACCACCAGTATATATAGCAGTACAGTACGGAAGGCCACTGCTGTACCTGCCTCTGTGTCATCAAGTATACTATCCATCTAGATTCTATACCTGTGGTGCATTTTATTTTTGCAGTTTGCTGACAAAGTGACCACCAGTATATATAGCAGTACGGTACGGAAGGCCACTGCTGTACCTACCTCTGTGTCGTCAAGTATACTATCCATGTACATTCTATACCTGTGGTGCATTTTAGTTTTGCAGTTTGCTGACACAGTGACCACCAGTATATATAGCAGTACGGTAGGCCACTGCTGTACCTACCTCTGTGTCATCAAGTATACTATCCATCTAGATTCTATACCTGTGGTGCATTTTAGTTTTGCAGTTTGCTGACACAGTGACCACCAGTATATATAGCAGTACGGTACGGAAGGCCACTGCTGTACCTACCTCTGTGTCGTCAAGTATACTATCCATCTACATTCTATACCTGTGGTGCATTTTAGTTTTGCAGTTTGCTGACACAGTGACCACCAGTATATATAGCAGTATGGTACGGAAGGCCACTGCTGTACCTACCTCTATGTCGTCAAGTATACTATCCATCTAGATTCTATACCTGTGGTGCATTTTAGTTTTGCAGTTTGCTGACACAGTGACCACCAGTATATATAGCAGTACGGTACGGAAGGCCACTGCTGTACCTACCTCTGTGTCGTCAAGTATACTATCCATCTACATTCTATACCTGTGGTGCATTTTAGTTTTGCAGTTTGCTGACACAGTGACCACCAGTATATATAGCAGTACGGTAGGCCACTGCTGTACCTACCTCTGTGTCATCAAGTATACTATCCATCTAGATTCTACACCTGTGGTGCATTTTAGTTTTGCAGTTTGCTGACACAGTGACCACCAGTATATATAGCAGTACGGTACGGAAGGCCACTGCTGTACCTACCTCTGTCTCGTCAAGTGTACTATCCATCTACATTCTATACCTGTGGTGCATTTTAGTTTTGCAGTTTGCTGACACAGTGACCACCAGTATATATAGCAGTACGGTACGGAAGGCCACTTCTGTACCTACCTCTGTGTCATCAAGTATACTATCCATCTACATTCTATACCTGTGGTGCATTTTAGTTTTGCAGTTTGCTGACACAGTGACCACCAGTATATATAGCAGTACGGTACGGAAGGCCACTGCTGTACCTACCTCTGTGTCGTCAAGTATACTATCCATCTACATTCTATACCTGTGGTGCATTTTAGTTTTGCAGTTTGCAAACACAGTGACCACCAGTATATATAGCAGTATGGTACGGAAGGCCACTGCTGTACCTACCTCTATGTCGTCAAGTATACTATCCATCTATATTCTATACCTGTGGTGCGACCTTGGTGCGCCTCTTTTTTTCTTTGCATCATGTGCTGTTTGGGGACAATTTTTTTGAAGTGCCATCCTGCCTGACACTGCAGTGCCACTCCTAGATGGGCCAGGTGTTTGTGTCGGCCACTTGGGTCGCTTAGCTTAGTCACACAGCTACCTCATTGTGCCTCTTTTTTTCTTTGCATCATGTGCTGTTTGGGGACAATTTTTTTGAAGTGCCATCCTGCCTGACACTGCAGTGCCACTCCTAGATGGGCCAGGTGTTTGTGTCGGCCACTTGTGTCGCTTAGCTTAGCCATCCAGCGACCTTGGTGCACCTCTTTTTTTCTTTGCATCATGTGCTGTTTGGGGACTATTTTTTTGAAGTGCCATCCTGTCTGACACTGCAGTGCCACTCCTAGATGGGCCAGGTGTTTGTCTTGGCCACTTGGGTCGCTTAGCTTAGTCAGACAGCTACCTCATTGCATCTCTTTTTTTCTTTGCATCATTGTTAGGGTCTCCTGCCCTGTGCTGCCACGTCGTCATGGCAACCGGGAGACAAGTGCTAGCGGAGTAACCTGAGCGCAGCTGATACTCCGGTTCGGGTCTTTTGCTGTGCAGTGGTTATAGGCTCTGTGCATGGCAGGGGATCCGGTGCTGGTTTTTGTGCTCACAGTCTGTGAGGTCTGAGTGGGGCGTGGACAGCACCTGCTTTATAAGGCCTCTTTTCAGGGTAAGCAGATGCTGCTGAATCTTTGTTGGTTAGTCAGTTTCTGAAAGTTAGCCAGTACTGTGTAGCTTTGTATTTGTTTGTTGCTTACTGCAAATAGGCCTGGGGATTTGGTATTACACTCTGCCAATCCAGACCTAGCAGTAAGACTGGAGTCAGTCGTTTAGCTTGCTGGGGTTCTGTTACTACTCTGTGAACTTAGCAAGTTTGCGGCTGTATTCTAAGACTTGCCTGTCTAATCCTGTCTCACTGTGCTAGGTGTCAGGGGTCAGTTTAGTGGCAGTAAACCGAACCTGTGCACTGCAAGTGAGAATTAGGATTGTGGAGAATCTCCTTGTGTCTATCATTCCATCTCTGACCAAGGAGTTTACTGCCACACCCGTTGGTAACCCTTTAGGGTTTTGCTGTTGCCCTTAGCAACAGCATTTCGGGTTTTCTATGTAGTAAAACACAACATCTTGCTTTTCACATCTGAGCAGTTCTAATACAAGGGAGATACCCAGTTCCTTAGCCTCTGGGCTTCTCTGTTCACGTTGTGTGTATTTTGTTACCCTACCACCTTCTGTGTACGTTATGTCATATTCCCTAGTCTGTCTGTGAGTCCATTTGTTTTGCATAACAGTTCAAACACCAGTACATTCCTGCAGGCACTGGAGTGCATAACAGTCCTGACACCAGTACTTTCCTGCAGGCACTGGTGTGCATAACAATCATGTGCTGTTTGGGGACTATTTTTTTGAAGTGCCATCCTGTCTGACACTGCAGTGCCACTCCTAGATGGGCCAGGTGTTTGTGTCGGCCACTTGGGTCGCTTAGCTTAGTCATCCAGCGACCTTTGTGCAAATTTTAGGACTAAAAATAATATTGTGAGGTGTAAGGTGTTCAGAATAGACTGAAAATGACTGGAAATTATGGTTATTGAGGTTAATAATACTATGGGATCCAAATGACCCACAAATTCTATGATTTAAGCTGTTTTTGAGGGGGTTTTGTAAAAAAACACCCGAATCCAAAACACACCCGAATCCGACAAAAAATTTTCAGGGAGGTTTTGCCAAAACGCGTCCGAATCCAAAACACGGCCGCGGAACCGAATCCAAAACCAAAACACAAAACCCGAAAAATGTCTGGTGCACATCACTAAACAATATAGAACTTAGGAACTAAGGGATCTGATCGCAGCAGCAAATTTGTTAGCTAATGGGCAAAACCATGTGCACTGAAGGTGGGGCAGTTATAACATTTGCAGAGAGAGTTAGATTTGGGTGGGTTATTTTGTTTCTGTGCAGAGTAAATACTGCCTGCTTAATTTTACACTGCAATTCAGATTTCAAATTGAACACACCACACCCAAATCTACTCTCTCTGCATATGTTATATCTGCCCCCCTTGCAGTGCACATGGGCCCTCATTCCGAGTTGTTCGCTCGCTAGCTGCTTTTAGCAGCCATGCAAACGCTAAGCCGCTGCCCTCTGGGAGTGTATCTTAGCTTAGCAGAAGTGCGAACGAAAGGATTGCAGCGCTGCTACAAAAAAAGATTGTGCAGTTTCTGAGCAGCTCCATACCTACTCCTAGCTTGCGATTACTTCAGTCTGTTTAGTTCCTGTTTTGATGTCACGAAAACGCCCTGCGTTTGGCCAGCCACGCCTGCGTTTCCCCAGGCACGCCTGCGTTTCCCTAGGCACGCCTGCGTATGTTATAGAAAAAAGAAGAAATGTTGTCCGCACCAGCCTAAATAGCAAACCCAAATAAAAATGATTGTAGATCAAAGGACAATCACCGAATATATGACACTTATACCCCAATGTATGTATGTCGTGCAATTTACATGCTTTTGATCTAAATTAGGGATATTGGGGGGTGCTCCCTGAGAGTTAAGTTCAATTGTTTCAAAAAGAATTACCAAGAGGGGTAAAAAAGAACTCTCCTATAGTGGGGCACTCAAAAAATGTTGTGGTGCATGTGCACCAGTGTAGAATCATGAAGGTGGGAAGAAAAAACAAAAAAATACTAACAACATACTAATACTTAACTTTTATTTGTGGATCAAATTAAAAGATTGTGTGAAGATAAAAATCTCTGTATTAAAAAGGCGAAATATAGACAAAATACATACAATACAACATGTAACAATTTAAAAGGTACAGGTTGTGGATAAACTCCACCGGGCCTTAGCCCTGTTTATGGGAGAATCACTATATGAATGTTAGAGCATATATACACAAATACACATTAAACATAGGATCAGATAAGACAAAATCCTCTAGGAGGCGTGTAGGATGGGTAATTACCAAGATCAGTGGGAACTGTGGTCAAACAGTCCCAACAGCGTTTGTGTCCCAAATATGGGTGCTCCGGATCAGCCCACACTTCACACAGATGATAACTGATGGATCTCGGCAATGACACACCACTTGCTCAGCGCCTCCACAGGAAAAAACTAACGCGTTTCCTCCCCTAGCTGGGGACTTTTTCAAGGTGCAGTCAAGATACTGATCCTCTCCTTCCAGCCCTCTATTTAAATGTCCCTGCTCCAATGAAATCGTTCTTTCACAGCCGTACATCGTTAAACTAATTAAATCTCTCAGTCTTTTTGTTGCTCCTGACTCTCCGTCTGATGTCAGGAGTGACTTCCGTGTACATTGGTGTCCATGGTAACCAGGGTCTCCCCGTTCTAAAGTCCCTGCGTAGCCGTCCGGCGGTAGCTTCCGCAAATACGGGTATCCATGGTAACCGGGACTTCCTCACCTATGCGTCGCGTCACTTCCGGTCTTACGTCGGGATGAATTAAAGTCAGTGTTAAACAGTAAAATCCTCAATGGATATGAAAACTCTCTTAATAGTCCACTCGAACATTGATTCATTTTAGTGTTTATAATTTTTTAAAACACAGTCAGCCGGAACGTCACTTCTGGTGACGTCATGAGCTTTACATAGAGTTCTCTCTCTAAAATGCAAGACAAGAATTAGTATATTTTCTACATACAAGGTATTTGACATTGTCTGAATGAATATTCAGTTACCTAAAGTGCAGTAATATTTAAAAAATTCAAAGTATAAATAATTAGAACTAAGCAAATGTGTGGAACCGATAAAAAAAGTCATTAAAAACTTTTCTCTAGTGGGTTACCCTTTTAACTTATGGGTTACCTAAAGGCCCCTTTATAAAAACCATTTGACTTCAAAGTCAGAGTTTAACCCCCGTAGCCTAAGTGTCCCTAGTTCGAAAATGGCCTTCATTTCCGCCTGTGCCAGTTGGTTAGCTTTATCACAGCGTCTCCAATGCCCTTTTATGTGTCGTATTCCACAAAACATTTTTATCGCTCCTACATTACTCTGATGATGTGTTCTAAAATGTTCAGACAATGAGTGGGTTGCCAGCCCATTTCTGATGTTTCGTAGATGTTCGCCAATGCGAACTTTCAAAGGTCTTGATGTACGTCCAATGTACCAAAGGCCACAACTACAACTTATTGCATATACTACATTGGAGCTATTGCAGGTTATAAAATCATTTATTTTCCACTTGTTTTCATTAATGGAAATTTCAGTGATCTTACTTGTCACTGTTTTAATGCCCCTACAGCCTAAGCACATGCCGCATCTAAAAAAACCTTTGGACTTTATAGTACCCATCGGTTTTTTGGGTGGTAATGCGCTTTTAACCAGAGTAGATTTAAGATTTGGAGCCTTCCTGAATATACATTTCGGTTTACCCGGTAGCAAATCTCCAATAATTGGGTCTTATTTGGAGAGGAGGAGAGGAACTTTTAAAGGATTTTATGGATTATTTAAATAATAACACTTTGAATATTTTGTTAACGTTTGAATATAGTAAGATGAAAATCAATTTTTTGGATGTAACAATTTACATTGAAGATCAACAAATCCAAACTATGAATTTTAGGAAGCCAACGGATTCAGGGGCATATATAGGTATAACCAGCTGTCATCATCCCAACTGGTTAGGATCAATTCCAGAGGGACAACTTAGACGCCTGAAAAGGAACTGCTCCAAACCTGAAATATTCAAATCACAGGCGGAAGAAATGAAAGGAAAATTTCTAGCCTCAGGATATCAAGAAAGCAAAATACAGGATGCCATCAATAGAGTTGAGGAGATAGAAAGAGAAACATTACTACAACCGCGGATGATTAAAAAAGAAAATAGCAAATTCGAATGGGCGTTCATTACATCATTTAGCGGTCAACGCAAGAACATTGAACAAACCCTCAACAAGCATTGGGGAGTTTTACGAAAAGACCCAATTATTGGAGATTTGCTACCGGGTAAACCGAAATGTATGTTCAGGAAGGCTCCAAATCTTAAATCTACTCTGGTTAAAAGCGCATTACCACCCAAAAAACCGATGGGTACTATAAAGTCCAAAGGTTTTTTTAGATACGGCATGTGCTTAGGCTGTAGGGGCATTAAAACAGTGACAAGTAAGATCACTGAAATTTCCATTAATGAAAACAAGTGGAAAATAAATGATTTTATAACCTGCAATAGCTCCAATGTAGTATATGCAATAAGTTGTAGTTGTGGCCTTTGGTACATTGGACGTACATCAAGACCTTTGAAAGTTCGCATTGGCGAACATCTACGAAACATCAGAAATGGGCTGGCAACCCACTCATTGTCTGAACATTTTAGAACACATCATCAGAGTAATGTAGGAGCGATAAAAATGTTTTGTGGAATACGACACATAAAAGGGCATTGGAGACGCTGTGATAAAGCTAACCAACTGGCACAGGTGGAAATGAAGGCCATTTTCGAACTAGGGACACTTAGGCCAAGGGGGTTAAACTCTGACTTTGAAGTCAAATGGTTTTTATAAAGGGGCCTTTAGGTAACCCATAAGTTAAAAGGGTAACCCACTAGAGAAAAGTTTTTAATGACTTTTTATCGGTTCCACACATTTGCTTAGTTCTAATTATTTATACTTTGAATTTTTTAAATATTACTGCACTTTAGGTAACTGAATATTCATTCAGACAATGTCAAATCCCTTGTATGTAGAAAATATACTAATTCTTGTCTTGCATTTTAGAGAGAGAACTCTATGTAAAGCTCATGACGTCACCGGAAGTGACGTTCCGGCTGACTGTGTTTTAAAAAATTATAAACACTAAAATGAATCAATGTTCGAGTGGACTATTAAGAGAGTTTTCATATCCATTGAGGATTTTACTGTTTAACACTGACTTTAATTCATCCCGACGTAAGACCGGAAGTGACGCGACGCATAGGTGAGGAAGTCCCGGTTACCATGGATACCCGTATTTGCGGAAGCTACCGCCGGACGGCTATGCAGGGACTTTAGAACGGGGAGACCCTTGTTACCATGGACACCAATGTACACGGAAGTCACTCCTGACATCAGACGGAGAGTCAGGAGCAACAAAAAATAAGATTTTACTTACCGATAAATCTATTTCTCGTAGTCCGTAGTGGATGCTGGGGACTCCGTCAGGACCATGGGGATTAGCGGCTCCGCAGGAGACAGGGCACAAAAATAAAGCTTTAGGATCAGGTGGTGTGCACTGGCTCCTCCCCCTATGACCCTCCTCCAAGCCTCAGTTAGGACACTGTGCCCGGACGAGCGTACACAATAAGGAAGGATTTTGAATCCCGGGTGAGACTCATACCAGCCACACCAATCACACCGTACAACTTGTGATCTGAACCCAGTTAACAGTATGACAAACGTAGGAGCCTCTGAACAGACGGCTCACAACAATAACAACCCGATTTTTTTGTAACAATAACTATGTACAAGTATTGCAGACAATCCGCACTTGGGATGGGCGCCCAGCATCCACTACGGACTACGAGAAATAGATTTATCGGTAAGTAAAATCTTATTTTCTCTGACGTCCTAGTGGATGCTGGGGACTCCGTCAGGACCATGGGGATTATACCAAAGCTCCCAAACGGGCGGGAGAGTGCGGATGACTCTGCAGCACCGAATGAGAGAACTCCAGGTCCTCTTTAGCCAGGGTATCAAATTTGTAGAATTTTACAAACGTGTTCTCCCCCGACCACGTAGCTGCTCGGCAGAGTTGTAATGCCGAGACCCCTCGGGCAGCCGCCCAGGATGAGCCCACCTTCCTTGTGGAATGGGCCTTGACAGATTTAGGCTGTGGCAGGCCTGCCACAGAATGTGCAAGTTGAAATGTGCTACAAATCCAACGAGCAATCGTCCGCTTAGAAGCAAGAGCACCCAGTTTGTTGGGTGCATACAGGATAACAGCAAGTCAGTTTTCCTGACTCCAGCCGTCCTGGAAACCTATATTTTCAGGGCCCTGACAACATCTAGCAACTTGGAGTCCTCCAAGTCCCTAGTAGCCGCAGGTACCACAATAAGCTGGTTCAGGTGAAACGCTGACACCACCTTAGGAAGAAACTGGGGACGAGTCCGCAGCTCTGCCCTGTCCGAATGGACAATCAGATATGGCTTTTGTGAGACAAAGCCGCCAATTCTGACACTCGCCTGGCCTCGGCCAGGGCCAACAGCATGGTCACTTTTCATGTGAGATATTTCAAATCCACAGATTTGAGCGGTTTAAAATGTGATTTGAGGAATCCCAGAACTACGTTGAGATCCCACAGTGCCACTGGAGGCACAAAAAGGGGGTTGCAATACTCCCTTGACAAACTTCTGGACTTCAGGAACTGAAGCCAATTCTTTCTGGAAGAAAATTGACAGGGCCGAAATTTGAACCTTAATGGACCCCAATTTGAGGCCCATAGACACTCCTGTTTGCAGGAAATGCAGGAATCGACCGAGTTGAAATTTCTTCGTGGGGCCTTCCTGGCCTCACACCACGCAACATATTTTCGCCACATGTGGTGATAATGTTGTGCGGTCACCTCCTTCCTGGCTTTGACCAGGGTAGGAATGACCTCTTCCGGAATGCCTTTTTCCCTTAGGATCCGGCGTTCCACCGCCATGCCGTCAAACGCAGCCGCGGTAAGTCTTGGAACAGACCTGGTACTTGCTGAAGCAAGTCCCTTCTTAGCGGCAGAGGCCATGAGTCCTCTGTGAGCATTTCTTGAAGTTCCGGGTGCCACGTCCTTCTTGGCCAATCCGGAGCCACGAGTATAGTTCTTACTCCTCTACGTCTTATAATTCTCAGTACCTTGGGTATGAGAAGCAGAGGAGGGAACACATACACCGACTGGTACACCCACGGTGTTACCAGAACGTCCACAGCTATTGCTTGAGGGTCTCTTGACCTGGCGCAATACCTGTCCAGTATTTTGTTCAGGCGGGACGCCATCATGTCCACCTTTGGTCTTTCCCAACGGTTCACAATCATGTGGAATACTTCCCGATGAAGTCCCCACTCTCCCGGGTGGAGGTCGTGCCTGCTGAGGAAGTCTGCTTCCCAGTTGTCCACTCCCGGAATGAACACTGCTGACAGTGCTATCACATGATTTTTCGCCCAGCGAAGAATCCTTGCAGTTTCTGCCATTGCCCTCCTGCTTCTTGTGCCGCCCTGTCTGTTTACGTGGGCGACTGCCGTGATGTTGTCCCACTGGATCAATACCGGCTGACCTTGAAGCAGAGGTCTTGCTAAGCTTAGAACATTGTAAATTGCCCTTAGCTCCAGTATATTTATGTGGAGAGAAGTCTCCAGACTTGATCACACTCCCTGGAAATTTTTTCCCTGTGTGACTGCTCCCCAGCCTCTCAGGCTGGCATCCGTGGTCACCAGGACCCAGTCCTGAATGCCGAATCTGCGGCCCTTTAGTAGATGAGCACTCTGCAGCCACCGCAGAAGAAACACCCTTGTCCTTGGAGACAGGGTTATCCGCTGATGCATCTGAAGATGCGATCCGGACCATTTTTCCAGCAGATCCCACTGAAAAGTTCTTGCGTGAAATCTGCCGAATGGAATCGCTTCGTAAGAAGCCACCATTTTTCCCAGGACCCTTGTGCAATGATGCACTGACACTTTTCCTGGTTTTAGGAGGTTCCTGACTAGCTCGGATAACTCCCTGGCTTTCTTCTCCGGGAGAAACACCCTTTTCTGGACTGTGTCCAGAATCATCCCTAGGAACAGCAGACGTGTCGTCGGAAACAGCTGCGGTTTTGGAATATTTAGAATCCACCCGTGCTGTCGTAGAACTACTTGAGATAGTGCTACTCCGACCTCCAACTGTTCTCTGGACCTTGCCCTTATCAGGAGATCGTCCATTTTCTTTGAAGAAGAATCATCATTTCGGCCATTACCTTGGTAAGGACCCGGGGTGCCGTGGACAATCCAACCGGCAGCGTCTGAAACTGATAGTGACAGTTCTGTACCACGAACCTGAGGTACCCTTGGTGAGAAGGGCAAATTGGGACATGGAGGTAAGCATCCCTGATGTCCCGGGACACCATATAGTCCCCTTCTTCCTGGTTCGCTATCACTGCTCTGAGTGACTCCATCTTGATTTGAACCTTTGTATGTAAGTGTTCAAATATTTCAGATTTAGAATAGGTCTCACCGAGCCGTCTGGCTTCAGTACCACAATATAGTGTGGAATAATACTTCTTTCCTTGTTGTAGGAGGGGTACTTTGATTATCACCTGCTGGGAATACAGCTTGTGAATTGTTTCCACTACTGCCTCCCTGTCGGAGGGAGACGTTGGTAAAGCAGACTTCAGGAACCTGCGAGGGGGAGACGTCTCGAATTTCCAATCTGTACCCCTGGGATACTACTTGTAGGATCCAGGGGTCCACTTGCGAGTGAGCCCACTGCGTGCTGAAACTCTTGAGACGACCCCCCCACCGCACCTGAGTCCGCTTGTACGGCCCCAGCGTCATGCTGAGGACTTGGCTGAAGCGGTGGAGGGCTTCTGTTCCTGGGAATGGGCTGCCTGCTGCAGTCTTCTTCCCTTTCCTCTATCCCATGGCAGATATGACTGGCCTTTTGCCCGCTTGCCCTTATGGGGACGAAAGGACTGAGGCTGAAAAGACGTTGTCTTTTTCTCCTTTATACGGCAATACTTCCATGTGCCGTTTGGAATCTGCATCACCTGACCACTGTCGTGTCCATAAACAACTTCTGGCAGATATGGACATCGCACTTACTCTTGATGCCAGAGTGCAAATATCTCTCTGTGCATCTCGCATATATAGAAATGCATCCTTTAAATGCTCTATAGTCAATAAAATACTGTCCCTGTCAAGGGTATCAATATTTTTAGTCAGGGAATCCGACCAAGCCACCCCAGCGCTGCACATCCAGGCTGAGGCGATCGCTGGTCGCAGTATAACACCAGTATGTGTGTATATACTTTTTAGGATATTTTCCAGCCTCCTATCAGCTGGCTCCTTGAGGGCGGCCCTATCTGGAGACGGTACCACCACTTGTTTTGATAAGCGTGTGAGCGCCTTATCCACCCTAAGGGGTGTTTCCCAACGCGCCCTAACTTCTGGCGGGAAACGGTATACCGCCAATAATTTTCTATCGGGGGAAACCCACGCATCATCACACACTTCATTTAATTTATCTGATTCAGGAAAAACTACAGGTAGTTTTTTCACACTCCACATAATACCCTTTTTTGTGGTACTTGTAGTATCAGAAATATGTAACACCTCCTTCATTGCCCTTAACAAGTAACGTGTGGCCCTAAAGGAAAATACGTTTGTTTCTTCACCGTCGACACTGGAGTCAGTGTCCGTGTCTGTGTCTGTGTCGACCGACTGAGGTAAAAGGACGTTTTAACGCCCCTGACGGTGTTTGAGACGCCTGGACAGGTACTAATTGGTTTGTCGGCCGTCTCATGTCGTCAACCGACCTTGCAGCGTGTTGACATTATCACGTAATTCCTTAAATAAGCCATCCATTCCGGTGTCGACTCCCTAGAGAGTGACATCACCATTACAGGCAATTGCTCCGCCTCCTCACCATCATCGTCCTCATACATGTCGACACACACGTACCGACACACAGCACACACACAGGGAATGCTCTGATAGAGGACAGGACCCCACTAGCCCTTTGGAGAGACAGAGGGAGAGTTTGCCAGCACACACCAAAACGCTATAATTATACAGGGACAACCTTTATATAAGTGTTTTTCCCTTATAGCATCTTAATATATATAATCATATCGCCAAATAAGTGCCCCCCCTCTCTGTTTTAACCCTGTTTCTGTAGTGCAGTGCAGGGGAGAGCCTGGGAGCCTTCCCACCAGCATTTCTGTGAGGGAAAATGGCGCTGTGTGCTGAGGAGAATAGGCCCCGCCCCCTTTTCGGCGGGCTTCTTCTCCCGTTTTTCTGAGACCTGGCAGGGGTTAAATACATCCATATAGCCCCAGGGGCTATATGTGATGTATTTTTTAGCCAGAACAAGGTATTCTCATTGCTGCCCAGGGCGCCCCCTGCAGCGCCCTGCACCCTCCGTGACCGCTGGTGTGAAGTGTGTGACAACAATGGCGCACAGCTGCAGTGCTGTGCGCTACCTCATGAAGACTGAAAAGTCTTCTGCCGCCGGTTTCTGGACCTCTTCACTTTTCGGCATCTGCAAGGGGGGTCGGCGGCGCGGCTCCGGGACCGGACTCCATGGCTGGGCCTGTGTTCGATCCCTCTGGAGCTAATTGTGTCCAGTAGCCTAAGAAGCCAATCCATCCTGCACGCAGGTGAGTTCACTTCTTCTCCCCTAAGTCCCTCGTTGCAGTGAGCCTGCTGCCAGCAGGACTCACTGTAAAATAAAAAACCTAAAAACTTTTTCTAAGCAGCTCTTTAGGAGAGCCACCTAGATTGCACCCTGCTCGGATGGGCACAAAAACCTAACTGAGGCTTGGAGGAGGGTCATAGGGGGAGGAGCCAGTGCACACCACCTGATCCTAAAGCTTTATTTTTGTGCCCTGTCTCCTGCGGAGCCGCTAATCCCCATGGTCCTGACGGAGTCCCCAGCATCCACTAGGACGTCAGAGAAAGACTGAGAGATTTAATTAGTTTAACGATGTACGGCTGTGAAAGAACGATTTCATTGGAGCAGGGACATTTAAATAGAGGGCTGGAAGGAGAGGATCAGTATCTTGACTGCACCTTGAAAAAGTCCCCAGCTAGGGGAGGAAACGCGTTAGTTTTTTCCTGTGGAGGCGCTGAGCAAGTGGTGTGTCGTTGCCGAAATCCAGCAGTTATCATCTGTGTGAAGTGTGGGCTGATCCGGAGCACCCATATTTGGGACACAAACGCTGTTGGGACTGTTTGACCACAGTTCCCACTGATCTTGGTAATTACCCATCCTACACGCCTCCTAGAGGATTTTGTCTTATCTGATCCTATGTTTAATGTGTATTTGTGTATATATGTTTTGTATTAAACAGTACTTCACTATATACAAACCTTTCTATTATCTTACATGCGATCTTATCTGTGAGATTTGAAGGGGAACCTTAAGGAAAGGAAAACGAATACAGCGCTGGCTAAGTGTTCTCTCCAATTTTATTCTTTTATATGCACTTTTGGTGAGGGGTGGAGGATACCTCATAGGAGAGAATTTCTGGCTTTCAGCTGCTGTTAATTGCGCACTGAAGTGTCTCTATTATCTTAAGTGTATTGAACTATATGAATGTTAAATAGCAGCAAAGAAAGACAAGACCTCAGGGCATATTTCGTGGTTCTGCTGCCTCGTATGTGCTACAGCATTGCATACGTGGTGAGAGACCCTTACTCATGCCAGTCTCTAGAGTCATAGACAGTGCCAGACCATCCACAGAGAGTGTCACATTCACTTCTGCTTTTGGTTGATGACAAGGTCAGCGCAACCAATGAGAGAGCTACTAACACTCTACCTGCTCTGGTGTTGAGAGAATGAACTGCGAAATAATGGCAGTATATTTACACTTTAGAAGGAAGCAGAGACTATTTTTAGCCCCTAATGGCCATGTGTTTTCACCGCCACTGTACCCTAATACTGTACTATTTGATTCTGTGGCCCCAAAGTGATTATTACCCCCTAATGGCCATGTGTTTCACCCGCCACTGTACCCCAATGCTGTACCATGTGTTTCTGTGGCCCCAAAGTGCTTTTTACCATCTAATGGCCATCTGTTGTCACCACCATTGTATCTCAATACTGTACCATTGATGTTTGCTTAATGAAGAAACTTTTTAAAAAAACAACTTTATTTTAAAACCATATATTAATCAAAATGAACCATAACTGAAAACATTTCGAATGCATATTTAGCCATACGTAAAACCATTTTGAAACAGGCCCAGCAACTCCATTGCTCCATGGACTGCTCCATTTTCTTGTGTTCTTTAAGGAACACAGTCCTCAAGTTTTGTATCTATTTTTTTACCCCTCCTTATCAGCTGCGGAATAAAAGGGGCGGCTGTGTTCGACCAATTGCTCCAAGGCCGCATTCCAACACGTCTTGTCAGAGTACCCCTTGGCTTTCACTTTCCAAAGGCACTCGTGGGTATGATACATGCCCAGGAGTCCGGTGATGAAATCAATGTCCTTATCCAGAGACATACCTTTAAGAAAGGTATAATTCAGATATCTGGAATTTCTTATTATTCATGCCATGCAGTAGCCTTAAGTAGGAATACATACATACCAGCATGACGCTTCTGCCAGTGAACACCAAACTATCACAACAGAAAGCAGAAGTGTTCTTATCCCTTGCCTCCCAACCAATTTTTATTTTCTACAACCAGACACTCTCTCATCTGGCTGACAGTTACTCTGGCTGGAGCAATACGCTTCTCCCAGTGCATTGCATACTGTCACAACAGAAAGCAGAAGTGTTTCCTTCACAGGGGTGTATCTACCCATTGGCCAGGATGGCACTCGCCAGGTGCGCCAGCCAAGCAGGGGGCGCTGCCTAACGGTGCCACCCTCGGCCAATGGGTGGTATCCCTTAAGCCATAGTTCTCTGGCAATACCTGGTGTGCAGAGCTGCCTGTGCATTGCCTGGGATGGAGGGTGGAGGATTGCTCAGCAGGCAGAAGCTGGCGCCAGTGTCCGGCACCGCAATGCACAACAGGGAAGCAACTGAAAATAAACTACAACTCCCAGCTACTCTTGCTGTCAGGAGCTCCTGGCGGCAAGTGCTGCTGGAAGCTGTAGTTTATTTTTTGTTTCTTCACGTAGTTTGGTGCGGTGCGTGCAGAGCAATCCTCCTCCCTCCATCACAGGCAGCTCGGCACAGCAGGTATTGCCAGACACTGCGGCTATCTGCTGGGATGTTGTGGGGTGGGGCATAGGTTCCACGTGCTATGGTGGAACAATGGCTATATGCTGTGTGGGGAGGCTATGTATGTGCTGGGAGTGGGGGAGACTACTGCTATGTGCTAAGGGCAGACTACAGCTATGTGCTGGGAGGGGGATGGGGACTATGGCTATTTGCATGGGGAGGGGAGGGGCTATATGCAGGGAGGGGGACTATGGCTATCTATGCTGGGAGGGAACTATTGTTATGTGATGGGAGGGGGTGGGGACTACTGTATGACTTTGTTGGGAGAGGTGAAGACTACTACTATGTGCTGGGGGGCTATGACTATGTGAAGGTGGGACTATGACTATGTGATTGGGGAGGTGGGGGCTATGGCTATTTACTGGGAGGGGACTATGGCTATGTGCTGGGAGGGGGATGGGAACTATGACTGTGCTGGGAGGGGGAAATAACTAGGTGCTGTTTTCTGGTGGGGGCTATGACTATGTGCTGAGGGGGAACTACAGCTATGTACATTTGAATAGAAAAGTTAGGAAGTGTGCTGCGCTGCACTGCACTTCTTTGCACTACTACTTGATTATCCTACCTGGCCATGGGTGGCATTGCCTCCTCAGCCAGGCCAGGCACTGCTGATGTCTCCTCAGTGTTATAAGAATTACCGTGTGTGCATAATGTGTAAAGGGAACTGCTACTGTGTGGGCATGATGTGTATAAGGGTTACTACTGTGTAGCGTAATTTGAATTGTCCCTTTCACACAAGATCATATCCTTTTTTTGCACATGCACCTTCCCTATTTCAAATATGGGGGGCACCAGTCCCTTACTTTGCCAAGGGCGCCCAGACCCCTAGATACACCCCTGTTCCTTCACACTCTCTGATCTGAAAAAACAGGGGCCTGGTTTTTAAACTTGACCCCTGACAAGTACAGAAAGCAGAAGTGTCTTCTATTCACACTCCTTATAATAAACTGCCCACGGCCATGCTATCTTGAATATGCCCGATCTTGTCTGATCTCGGAAGCTAAGCATGTGAGGCCTGATCAGTACTTGAATGGGAGATCACCTGGGAATACTAGGTGCTGTGGGCAATTTTTACCAGGAGACTATAACTCTACACCTACTGTTCTACAGTTTATTCTCTGGCACAATCTTCACAATCTGATATAAAAAAAGGACAATATCCTAATTATTCTGTGATCGTCTGGATACCTTTTATTTAGATATAGGACTCCTGAACATACCTTTTGATATTTTTACCTTTACATTATCTTGAACCTTATTTGTTAAAAAGGCCATCAAGTTTTTTTATAACTAAACATGTTGTTCATCATTATGATCAATATTTTATTTATGAACTAAATAAAGGTTAAGCTTTATATCAATACTTACACTCGACAAAATATAATTTCTTCATTATTTACGAACGAGTGCTCCCAGAAAAAGTTATTTTGTCTTTTTCTCACTCTTTCCTTAAATTAGTGTTTTACCAATGTTTTCTTAATGTCAGTGGCTGGGTAGTTAACTATAATCAGTTATGTCCCAAAAGTAAGTCGATAACATTGAACGTTGGGGACATGCCCTTTAGGATATAGGCCCTCATTCCGAGTTGATCGCACGGTAGCTGTTTTTAGTTGCCGTGCGATCAGATAGTCGCCGCCTATGGGGGAGTGTATTTTTGGATAGCAAGGCTGCATTCGCTTGTGCAGCCGAGCTATACAAAAACATTTTGCGCAGTTTAGGGGTAGGTCTGGACTTACTTACCCACTGCAATCACTTCAGAGTGTCAGGTCCCGGAATTTACGTCAGACATCCGCCCTCCAAACTCCTCGACACGCCTGCGTTGGACTCACCACTCCCCAAAAACGGTCAGTTGACGCCCGGATCTGCCTTCTGCCTGTCAATCTTCTTGCGTCCGCCGCTGCGAAGTCTTTCTTCGTAGTTCTTGTCGTTGCCCAGCATCGGCCGTCGCCAGGTAACGATTGCGGCCACAGCGCATGCGCAGTTCCGACCCAATCACACGGCTGCAAAAAAGTGCAGCGTGCGATCAGTTCGGAATGACCCCCATAGTGCACAGTGAAAACAAACACTTTCACCCTTCCATGAATAATCCCAATAGTGATGTCATTTTCTTACTTTTGAGTTACTTGAAAACATTTTCAAACATCCTAGTAAAAAAAAGGTGACTAAAGAAGTTACAGCAGTAGTTTTGTCCCTAGGACATATGAGATGAGATAATAAGATATTACTTTTTTTTAAATAGAAAAATTTGATAATCTCTTTAAAGATATTCTTAAAACCTAGTTGACATCATTTCTATGAAAATGAATGATGTAATACAAGTGGCTAGATTCTTTTTTTTTTTTTTTTTATGAAAATTATAAAGAATATAAACATATCTAAAAAAAATATTAATAAAATTCAGCACTTTTCTGGTCTGTGTTCTTTTCCATAAACGTATGAGACAAATACTCTATTTTGGATTGCACATGAAATTTTATCCTTTCGATCACTTCCTAATTCTGTATCTTGTGGTACTGTAGCTGGAAAGTCCCCAAATAAATTGTTGTTTTCAAATACTGAAATGCAATGGATATGGAAAAATAAATTGTACAGTCACTATTTTCAAAACATTGTAGTAAAAAATAATATAATAGTGAACCAACCTTGATCATCATTAGTTTGCACTCATTCATTTTCCTGTTTATGTAATCACATTCAATAAATAGATTTATTTTCAAAAGTGGAAAACTTCCTATGATGTGTGGTAGGTATAATGTTTGAGGACTCTCTTAATATTGTGTGTGAAGAACTGCTGGTATAAAAAAAAAAAAACCTTTTCAATGGGTAAAAAAAATACAAGATTTTTTTGTATAAATCTCTTCTCCCACCCCTTCCTCAGTTTAAACTTAAAACCCCCCAGATGGACTCAGAGAAAGAGATTCAATGGTAGGTATCAAAAATCTTATTTTCTCCATTATCCAAATAAGGAGCTTGACCATGGGAACATCCCAAAGCCACCTACAAGAGGGCATGCTCAGCCTTGGCTGCATGTAATACCTTCTATCCAAAATAAAGAATTATCCCTGCATTAAAAATCAGGAAATATGTAAACTTTGTTGAATGTATCAACAGAGGACCATGTAGCTCCTCCTGCTTCCACTTTTAAACTACTCTCAAGCCATGCAGGTCTCTCTCTTCTCTCCAATGGCAGTCTTAGGCAGTGCAGCATTAGGCAACATCACAACGTGATGACATTATGTCCTTGATATTGCTCAGAGGAACCTGGGACAGTACAGCGAGAAGTTATCCTTTGCGGTAGATGTCTGACATTACATTGTGGTTTTGCAGAGGTAAATGATCATAGGCTGGAGTGGCACCAACTGCACTGCCCTCCCTATGGCCATGAAAAGAGGGATGAGGCAGGGAAAGAAGGGTAGGGGTGGAGAAAGGAGGACATATTCTTCTTCTTTAGCCAGCAGCAGCATACTGTAATGAGTCAGTTGACTCCGCAGTCACCGCACAGTCTGTGTGCAAACTTTCACAATGTGATGCTATCACACTATGATTGACAGTGATGGCATTATGGAAAAGTGGTCTGGACAATGCAAGCATTCCCGGACCATTTTAGGGGGGCTTCGAGACATCACACACAGCTGCTGCAAAGGAAAATATGATGGCAGTGCACCTGCCTTCGCAGCCAGGCTGCTCAGTCTGCGGTCAACCCTTATTGCTGTGATCGCTATCTAATTGCAATGTGATCACAATTAGATTGCGATCGCACTGCACGGTGACGCTTTTCATGCTGGGTAGCCTGCCCTGTGCTGTCCAGCCCCCTGCATGAGATTTTTTAAGTAGCAGATTTTGCTATTTAGCTGAATCTGCCACTGATGCCGAATAAAGTCCAAAGCCTTTTGTGCTTCTTCATCCAATTCCAAACTTTTCTTTGAACCTCTTGCCCAACAGTCTAAATAACCGCATCCATATCTTTTGGCTATATTTAAGAATGTCACAAACTTTTCCCACACCAAATGGCAAGAGGTCATACTCTTCATCTTTAACACTTTCTGGGAAGACTGCAATTACTAAGACTGCAATAGGGAAATGGATTATGACTTCTGCACAAGTCAGTATCACATTACCGTTGTGAAGTTCCCCAATTTCTTATATCAATAGACAATGAAATCCACAAAGGAGAGGGTGCTGCCCAAGACAATAATATTGAAGATCAGAACATGAAAGGACAGGATTGTCTTTTTTGTTGGTGCACTTGTAAGAAAGAAAGAAAATATGTATTTTAATGTAAATCTTTTTACTAAAATGTAACTTTTATTTCATATTTTTAAAATTACCGTTGTGTGAAATATAAATAAACATATAATTGTGACAAGTAATAAATGTGATAATTAAAATATTTTTGACCCCACTGCGTGCTTATTTAAATATGTAGTTGTTATATTATTACTTAATGTTCAGTATGTATATGTGATTCATATACAGTATATTGGCCCTCATTCCGAGTTGTTCGCAGCAGTCATCGCACCGTAAATGGCAAAAAACGCTAACTGCGCATGCGCGAATGCTGAAGTGCGCGTGCGCAAAGGGAGCGATACGACACTTGTGCAAACTTACTAACTGAAATTCTGCACGTACTACACCACCGAAAATAGGGAGTGACAGAGGCGTGACAGAGGCTCGGCTTCGCTATCTAACGAAATGGGCGTGAAAGTGGGCGGCTAGTGTGGGAGTATGCAACCAGCAGTAGGTGCGTTTTTAGCAGAAATGCGTATCCGATGGTAAAATGTACACAACAAATGTTCGCTATCTTGTCGCAGCCGAGGAGTAAGTCTGCAGTTACTCTGCACTTGCGAAGTACTGATACAAGTGTGTCTGCCCTAATTAGCTATTATTTAGCAAATGAATTCACCTGTTGCCCAATTACTTGTCAAACACTGGTCTGCCAAAATACTACAAACAGCAATTGTCTGGACACATAACATTTTCATTGTTAGCACCTATAAATCTGACACGCTACCAAATAATGCCTTATTTATTTAAAGTGCAAATTAAACATTGATGTTAAATGCATGTTGTAATTTTTTCTTTAATACTAGCAAATGCAATCAAGTGACAATAAACCAACTTCTAAACTACATCAGCTAAATCTTAACAACATAGACATATTCCTATGTACATACAAAATAACATGAACTACATAATGCAGCCTACACTTAATGTTACTTTTTTTTTCTTTTAAATTTTGTTTGGAATATGTGTCCCTATCTAATATTATGTCATGTTGCCCCTAGTAACCCAAGGTCCTATTTTTTTTATTTATTTATATGCCCAGTTAAGTGTTGTGCAAGGCATACCTGTTTTAAATTAGAATATGCAATGTTTGTATGAATATTCTGATTGTTCCCTTGTTCCACAAATGTCTATATGCCATGCTAAAGTTTACAGGGCTAAGTTTTCCATAGTGCATAACCTTTAATAAAACACACAAACAATTTTGTATTCAATATTTTTTTACTTCAAAAAATATATTAAAACAGAAACACAACATGGCTACAGATGAGCATCACATACAAAGATGGACATAGCAACAAGCAGATGCCACTGACAAAATTCACATAGCAGAACCCAGTACTATGGTAACACCATCTTCTGACAAAATATGATGTTTAAGATTTAATAAGTATATGTTGTGAACCCCCAGCCAGACAAAACTTTTAGGGGAACTGAGCTCGATTCTGGAACCAACACACAAACACAACCATACACAGCACGCTAGGAAGAGGAAGATGGCTCAGGTGTACACGAAAATAACTCACAGGCTACAATTTAAAAAAAATCAAATATACCCTTTCACTTTGAGGGAGTTGTACATTCTGGCCACAAAAGCCAAAAATTAACAAAAACATCGAGGCAACATGTAAAACATGGGTACTGCCCATCTGGAGAGACATCACTTTCTCTTCTTTTTACCCGCCTGATGTAGTTCTTCACGGCTCGGTCTTCGAAGCGACCTTCGAGGGCCCTGCCCAGTGGGATGTTCTTCCTGGGCAGAGGGAGGGGAGGGAGCAGATGTGGCTGGCTCTCTGTCACTGTGGGCAAGGGAGACAGCGATGTCCTGGAGCCCTTGCAGAATAGAATTTGCAATGTCTTTGAAGGAGGAGGCGAGTTGCTCTTGGCCCTGCCTGATCTCTGCCAGACCTTGGCAGAGTTGAGCTACACCTTGCGCCACACTGGTTCTGTGCTCAGTGAGCCGGACAGGTATCTGGCTTACCTCCCGGATCATCCTGTCTTGAAAAGCATTCAGGCTCTCACCATACCTTGCAATTTGAGCCAGGATGTCCGGGATAGCAGAGGGTTGGGTGGAGGGGCTAGTTGGAATCTGGATGGATGGAATTTGTGGTCCCACAGTGCCAGAGACACTAGGTCCCCCCACCTCAGCCTCAGCCACATAACCCTCCTCTGACACTACCTGCTCACCCACCTTTGCTGTGTTATGTTCCAAGCATGTTATGTTCCTGTGAGCTATCGTTCTGTCCCTCCTCACCATCTTCCTCTTCACTAGCTGCTTGGGTACTCTGTGATTGAGATGTTATTCCAGAATCTCCCTCAGTTACCCCAGTATCTATGTCTGGCAGGGGATTCACTCCTAATTCCTGGGTATCAGAAGATGGAGTTTGTATGGTACTGGGCCCTGCTACCTCAAAATCCGAACTTGCAGCTTCCAGCATCCGCCTCCGCAACGCCAGGCACCTATGTGTCAAAGCGGACATCTGCTGCTGCACACGGTTCATCTCTGCTCCCATCTGTTCACGAGTAGCCATGTTGCTGGTGGCATGTGTGTTTGCACAGGTGTCTAGCGATTTATAGCTGCGTGTCCAGTGCGGTAATTCGCACAGGTGTCAATTTTGCTAATACTTCCAGTAATTGTACAGCCTATTTAAAGGCCAGCTTTGCAGCCTGTGTGAGTGGGTGTATGATGCCAGATGCAGTTTTGTCCAGTTTCATACAAGGTGGTCGTGTTTGTTCAAACATTTCAGTAGAGATGAGCGGGTTCGGTTCCTCTGAATCCGAACCCGCCCGAACTTCAGTTTTTTTTACACGGGGCCGAGCGACTCGGATCTTCCCGCCTTGCTCGGTTAACCCGAGCGCGCCCGAACGTCATCATCACGCTGTCGGATTCTCGCAAGGCTCGGATTCTATCGCGAGACTCGGATTCTATATAAGGAGCCGCGCGTCGCGGCCATTTTCACACGTGCATTGAGATTGATAGGGAGAGGACGTGGCTGGCGTCCTCTCCGTTTAGAAATTAAAATAGATAGGAGAGTGAGAGTGAGACACTTCATTTACTTACTGGAGCTTAGGAGGAGTTATACTAGTGACTGATGACCAGTGACCTGACCACCAGTGCAGTTTTATAATTTATTATTATTTAATAATCCGTTCTGTTCTTGTTCTCTGCCTGAAAAAAACGATACACAGTGACTCAGTCACACTCACATACCATATCTGTGCTCAGCCCAGTGTGCTGCATCATCTATGTATAATATCTGACTGTGCTCACACAGCTTAATTGTGGGGGAGACTGGGGAGCAGTTATAGGTTATAGCAGGAGCCAGGAGTACATATTAAACAGTGCACACTTTTGCTGCCAGAGTGCCACTGCCAGTGTGACTGACCACTGACCACTGTGACCAGTGACCTGACCACACTGACCACCAGTATAGTATATTGTGATTGAATGTCTGCCTGAAAAAGTACACTCGTCGTGTGACTTGTGTGGTGTTTTTTTATTCTATAAAAATTAAAAAAACTCATTCTGCTGACAGACAGTGTCCAGCAGGTCCGTCATTATATAATATATACCTGTCCGGCTGCAGTAGTGATATATATATATATTTTTTATATCATTATTTATCATCCAGTCTATACTAGCAGCAGACACAGTACGGTAGTTCACGGCTGTAGCTACCTCTATGTCGGCACTCGTCAGTCCATCCATAATTGTATACCACCTACCCGTGGTTTTTTTTTTCTTTCTTCTTTATACATACTACATCTCATTATCATCCAGTCTATATTAGCAGCAGACACAGTACAGTACGGTAGTCCATGGCTGTAGCTACCTCTGTGTCGGCACTCGGCAGTCCATCCATAATTGTATACCACCTACCCGTGGTTTTTTTTTTTCTTTCTTCTTTATACATACTACATCTCATTATCATCCAGTCTATATTAGCAGCAGACACAGTACAGTATGGTAGTCCACGGCTGTAGCTATCTCTGTGTCGGCACTCGGCAGTCCATCCATAATTGTATACCACCTACCCGTGGTTTTTTTTTTCTTTCTTCTTTATACATACTACATCTCATTATCAACCAGTCTATATTAGCAGCAGACACAGTACATTACGGTAGTCCACGGCTGTAGCTACCTCTGTGTCGGCACTCGGCAGTCCATCCATAATTGTATACCACCTACCCGTGGTTTTTTTTTTCTTTCTTCTTTATACATACTACATCTCATTATCAACCAGTCTATATTAGCAGCAGACACAGTACGGTAGTTCACGGCTGTAGCTACCTCTGTGTCGGCACTCGGCAGTCCATCCATAATTGTATACCACCTACCCGTGGTTTTTTTTTTTTCTTCTTTATACATACTACATCTCATTATCATCCAGTCTATATTAGCAGCAGACACAGTACAGTACGGTAGTCCATGGCTGTAGCTACCTCTGTGTCGGCACTCGGCAGTCCATCCATAATTGTATACCACCTACCCGTGGTTTTTTTTTTCTTTCTTCTTTATACATACTACATCTCATTATCATCCAGTCTATATTAGCAGCAGACACAGTACAGTACGGTAGTCCACGGCTGTAGCTACCTCTGTGTCGGCACTCGGCAGTCCATCCATAATTGTATACCACCTACCCGTGTTTTTTTTTTTCTTTCTTCTTTATACATACTACATCTCATTATCAACCAGTCTATATTAGCAGCAGACACAGTACAGTACGGTAGTCCACGGCTGTAGCTACCTCTGTGTCGGCACTCGGCAGTCCATCCATAATTGTATACCACCTACCCGTGTTTTTTTTTTTCTTTCTTCTTTATACATACTACATCTCATTATCATCCAGTCTATATTAGCAGCAGACACAGTACAGTACGGTAGTCCACGGCTGTAGCTATCTCTGTGTCGGCACTCGGCAGTCCATCCATAATTGTATACCACCTACCCGTGGTTTTTTCTTTCTTTCTTCTTTATACATACTACATCTCATTATCAACCAGTCTATATTAGCAGCAGACACAGTACAGTACGGTAGTCCATGGCTGTAGCTACCTCTGTGTCGGCACTCGGCAGTCCATCCATAATTATATACCACCTACCCGTGGTTTTTTTTTTCTTTCTTCTTTATACATACTACATCTCATTATCATCCAGTCTATATTAGCAGCAGACACAGTACAGTACGGTAGTCCACGGCTGTAGCTACCTCTGTGTCGGCACTCGGCAGTCCATCCATAATTGTATACCACCTACCGTGGTTTTTTTTTTCTTTCTTCTTTATACATACTACATCTCATTATCAACCAGTCTATATTAGCAGCAGACACAGTACAGTACGGTAGTCCACGGCTGTAGCTACCTCTGTGTCGGCACTCGGCAGTCCATCCATAATTGTATACTAGTATCCATCCATCTCCATTGTTTACCTGAGGTGCCTTTTAGTTGTGCCTATTAAAATATGGAGAACAAAAATGTTGAGGTTCCAAAATTAGGGAAAGATCAAGATCCACTTCCACCTCGTGCTGAAGCTGCTGCCACTAGTCATGGCCGAGACGATGAAATGCCAGCAACGTCGTCTGCCAAGGCCGATGCCCAATGTCATAGTACAGAGCATGTCAAATCCAAAACACCAAATATCAGTAAAAAAAGGACTCCAAAACCTAAAATAAAATTGTCGGAGGAGAAGCGTAAACTTGCCAATATGCCATTTACCACACGGAGTGGCAAGGAACGGCTGAGGCCCTGGCCTATGTTCATGGCTAGTGGTTCAGCTTCACATGAGGATGGAAGCACTCAGCCTCTCGCTAGAAAACTGAAAAGACTCAAGCTGGCAAAAGCACCGCAAAGAACTGTGCGTTCTTCGAAATCCCAAATCCACAAGGAGAGTCCAATTGTGTCGGTTGCGATGCCTGACCTTCCCAACACTGGACGTGAAGAGCATGCGCCTTCCACCATTTGCACGCCCCCTGCAAGTGCTGGAAGGAGCACCCGCAGTCCAGTTCCTGATAGTCAGATTGAAGATGTCAGTGTTGAAGTACATCAGGATGAGGAGGATATGGGTGTTGCTGGCGCTGGGGAGGAAATTGACCAGGAGGATTCTGATGGTGAGGTGGTTTGTTTAAGTCAGGCACCCGGGGAGACACCTGTTGTCCATGGGAGGAATATGGCCACTGACATGCCTGGTGAAAATACCAAAAAAATCAGCTCTTCGGTGTGGAAGTATTTCAACAGAAATGCGGACAACAGGTGTCAAGCCGTGTGTTGCCTTTGTCAAGCTGTAATAAGTAGGGGTAAGGACGTTAACCACCTCGGAACATCCTCCCTTATACGTCACCTGCAGCGCATTCATAATAAGTCAGTGACAAGTTCAAAAACTTTGGGCGACAGCGGAAGCAGTCCACTGACCAGTAAATCCCTTCCTCTTGTAACCAATCTCACGCAAACCACCCCACCAACTCCCTCAGTGTCAATTTCCTCCTTCCCCAGGAATGCCAATAGTCCTGCAGGCCATGTCACTGGCAATTCTGACGAGTCCTCTCCTGCCTGGGATTCCTCCGATGCATCCTTGCGTGTAACGCCTACTGCTGCTGGCGCTGCTGTTGTTGCTGCTGGGAGTCGATGGTCATCCCAGAGGGGAAGTCGTACGCCCACTTGTACTACTTCCAGTAAGCAATTGACTGTTCAACAGTCCTTTGCGAGGAAGATGAAATATCACAGCAGTCATCCTGCTGCAAAGCGGATAACTGAGGCCTTGACAACTATGTTGGTGTTAGACGTGCGTCCGGTATCCGCCGTTAGTTCACAGGGAACTAGACAATTTATTGAGGCAGTGTGCCCCCGTTACCAAATACCATCTAGGTTCCACTTCTCTAGGCAGGCGATACCAAGAATGTACACGGACGTCAGAAAAAGACTCACCAGTGTCCTAAAAAAAGCAGTTGTACCCAATGTCCACTTAACCACGGACATGTGGACAAGTGGAGCAGGGCAGGGTCAGGACTATATGACTGTGACAGCCCACTGGGTAGATGTATGGACTCCCGCCGCAAGAACAGCAGCGGCGGCACCAGTAGCAGCATCTCGCAAACGCCAACTCTTTCCTAGGCAGGCTACGCTTTGTATCACCGGTTTCCAGAATACGCACACAGCTGAAAACCTCTTACGGCAACTGAGGAAGATCATCGCGGAATGGCTTACCCCAATTGGACTCTCCTGTGGATTTGTGGCATCGGACAACGCCAGCAATATTGTGTGTGCATTAAATATGGGCAAATTCCAGCACGTCCCATGTTTTGCACATACCTTGAATTTGGTGGTGCAGAATTTTTAAAAAAACGACAGGGGCGTGCAAGAGATGCTGTCGGTGGCCAGAAGAATTGCGGGACACTTTCGGCGTACAGGCACCACGTACAGAAGACTGGAGCACCACCAAAAACTACTGAACCTGCCCTGCCATCATCTGAAGCAAGAAGTGGTAACGAGGTGGAATTCAACCCTCTATATGCTTCAGAGGTTGGAGGAGCAGCAAAAGGCCATTCAAGCCTATACAATTGAGCATGATATAGGAGGTGGAATGCACCTGTCTCAAGCGCAGTGGAGAATGATTTCAACGTTGTGCAAGGTTCTGATGCCCTTTGAACTTGCCACACGTGAAGTCAGTTCAGACACTGCCAGCCTGAGTCAGGTCATTCCCCTCATCAGGCTTTTGCAGAAGAAGCTGGAGACATTGAAGGAGGAGCTAACACGGAGCGATTCCGCTAGGCATGTGGGACTTGTGGATGGAGCCCTTAATTCGCTTAACAAGGATTCACGGGTGGTCAATCTGTTGAAATCAGAGCACTACATTTTGGCCACCGTGCTCGATCCTAGATTTAAAGCCTACCTTGGATCTCTCTTTCCGGCAGACACAAGTCTGCTGGGGTTGAAAGACCTGCTGGTGAGAAAATTGTCAAGTCAAGCGGAACGCGACCTGTCAACATCTCCTCCTTCACATTCTCCCGCAACTGGGGGTGCGAGGAAAAGGCTCAGAATTCCGAGCCCACCCGCTGGCGGTGATGCAGGGCAGTCTGGAGCGACTGCTGATGCTGACATCTGGTCCGGACTGAAGGACCTGACAACGATTACGGACATGTCGTCTACTGTCACTGCATATGATTCTCTCAACATTGAAAGAATGGTGGAGGATTATATGAGTGACCGCATCCAAGTAGGCACGTCACACAGTCCGTACTTATACTGGCAGGAAAAAGAGGCAATTTGGAGGCCCTTGCACAAACTGGCTTTATTCTACCTAAGTTGCCCTCCCACAAGTGTGTACTCCGAAAGAGTGTTTAGTGCCGCCGCTCACCTTGTCAGCAATCGGCGTACGAGGTTACATCCAGAAAATGTGGAGAAGATGATGTTCATTAAAATGAATTATAATCAATTCCTCCGCGGAGACATTGACCAGCAGCAATTGCCTCCACAAAGTACACAGGGAGCTGAGATGGTGGATTCCAGTGGGGACGAATTGATAATCTGTGAGGAGGGGGATGTACACGGTGATATATCGGAGGATGATGATGAGGTGGACATCTTGCCTCTGTAGAGCCAGTTTGTGCAAGGAGAGATTAATTGCTTCTTTTTTGGTGGGGGTCCAAACCAACCCGTCATATCAGTCACAGTCGTGTGGCAGACCCTGTCACTGAAATGATGGGTTGGTTAAAGTGTGCATGTCCTGTTTATACAACATAAGGGTGGGTGGGAGGGCCCAAGGACAATTCCATCTTGCACCTCTTTTTTCTTTAATTTTTCTTTGCGTCATGTGCTGTTTGGGGAGGGTTTTTTGGAAGGGACATCCTGCGTGACACTGCAGTGCCACTCCTAGATGGGCCCGGTGTTTGTGTCGGCCACTAGGGTCGCTTATCTTACTCACACAGCTACCTCATTGCGCCTCTTTTTTTCTTTGCGTCATGTGCTGTTTGGGGAGGGTTTTTTGGAAGGGACATCCTGCGTGACACTGCAGTGCCACTCCTAGATGGGCCCGGTGTTTGTGTCGGCCACTAGGGTCGCTTATCTTACTCACACAGTCAGCTACCTCATTGCGCCTCTTTTTTTCTTTGCGTCATGTGCTGTTTGGGGAGGGTTTTTTGGAAGGGACATCCTGCGTGACACTGCAGTGCCACTCCTAGATGGGCCCGGTGTTTGTGTCGGCCACTAGGGTCGCTTATCTTACTCACACAGTCAGCTACCTCATTGCGCCTCTTTTTTTCTTTGCGTCATGTGCTGTTTGGGGAGGGTTTTTTGGAAGGGACATCCTGCGTGACACTGCAGTGCCACTCCTAGATGGGCCCGGTGTTTGTGTCGGCCACTAGGGTCGCTTATCTTACTCACACAGTCAGCTACCTCATTGCTCCTCTTTTTTTCTTTGCGTCATGTGCTGTTTGGGGAGGGTTTTTTGGAAGGGACATCCTGCGTGACACTGCAGTGCCACTCCTAGATGGGCCCGGTGTTTGTGTCGGCCACTAGGGTCGCTTATCTTACTCACACAGTCAGCTACCTCATTGCGCCTCTTTTTTTCTTTGCGTCATGTGCTGTTTGGGGAGGGTTTTTTGGAAGGGACATCCTGCGTGACACTGCAGTGCCACTCCTAGATGGGCCCGGTGTTTGTGTCGGCTACTAGGGTCGCCCAGCTTAGTCATCCAGCGACCTAGGTGCAAATTTTAGGACTAAAAATAATATTGTGAGGTGTGAGGTATTTAGAATAGACTGAAAATGAGTGTAAATTATGGTTTTTGAGGTTAATAATACTTTGGGATCAAAATGACCCCCAAATTCTATGATTTAAGCTGTTTTTTAGTGTTTTTAAAAAAAAAACACCCGAATCCAAAACACACCCGAATCCGACAAAAAAAATTCGGTGAGGTTTTGCCAAAACGCGTTCGAACCCAAAACACGGCCGCGGAACCGAACCCAAAACCAAAACACAAAACCCGAAAAATTTCCGGCGCTCATCTCTACATTTCAGAGTGAGTTTCTGTTTCAGTATATTGCAGACACATGTGCGTTTGTTTGCTTGCAAATGTTTTAATGTTGTGTTGCGTAGTGCTTATTTTATGCAAGTGTAATTTTGGTAGTATTACTAAATTAGGATATTAACACACCAAGTATGTATGGGTGTGCAATGGTCGTTTGTATTGTTTTAAACAGGTTATTAGTATTTTTTTGGATAATGTTTTTGCATATAAATTTAATCTCATGTACTTTGTAATATTTGTGTGACCTGTAGTTTACATTGTGTCCATTCTATTGTTGCGAGTGGATACTTTATATCTTATAGGCCATTTCTCTCTCTTGTATGTGTGTCATTATTGGATTGATATTCCTCATTTCTTTTCTGGCCCAAGTAGCCATTTTTGTGTTGTTTTTTTCCTGTCCAATTTTGAGCCATAATTTATTGAGCAGGTAAGTTGCCTATCCCTGTGTGTCCTGGTGTGTGTTTGTTGCAAGTGTGTATCTGATTTCTTATAGGCCTTCTCTCTCTCTTGTAGGTGTCTCATTGTTGGATTTATATTCCATCTTTTTTTTCTTGCCAAGTAGGCCTTTTTTTGTTTGTATTTTCTCCCCAATTTGGAGCCGGAATTTATTGAGCAGGTAAGTTGCCTATCCCCGTGTGTCCTGGTGTGTGTTTGTTGCAAGTGTGTATCTGATTTCTTATAGGCCTTCTCTCTCTCTTGTAGGTGTCTCATTGTTGGATTTATATTCCATCTTTTTTTTCTTGCCAAGTAGGCCTTTTTTTGTTTGTATTTTCTTCCCAATTTGGACCCGGAATTTATTGAGCAGGTAAGTTGCCTATCCCTGTGTGTCCTGGTGTGTGTTTGTTGCAAGTGTGTATCTGATTTCTTATAGGCCTTCTCTCTCTCTTGTAGGTGTCTCATTTCTTTGTTTACAAAGCATTTTCTTTTGCCAAAGTAGGGCAGTTTTTTTAGGTATTTGATACTAAAGGACCCCTTTTTTTTTGGATCTGTGTTTTCTGTGTGTTAAAATATTTAGTTTTATTAATTTAAATTAGAGATGAGCGGGTTCAGTTCCTCGGAATCCAAACCCCCCCGAACTTCACCCATTTTACACGGGTACGAGGCATACTCGGATTCTCCCGTATGGCTCGGTTAACTCGAGCACGCCCGAACGTCATCATCCCGCTGTCGGATTCTCGCGAGATTCGGATTCTATATAAGGAGCCGCGCGTCGCCACCATTTTTCACTCGTGCATTGGAAATGATAGTGAGAGGACGTGGCTGGCGTCCTCTCACTTTGTTTCAGGGGGCTGCATATCTTTATTCTGGGGACCAGCAGTATTATAGGAGGAGTACAGTGCAGAGTTTTGCTGACCAGTGACCACCAGTATTATACGCTGTCTGCCTGAAAAATGCTCCATATCTGTGCTCAGTGTGCTGCATATATCTGTGCTCACACTGCTTTATTGTGGGGACTGGGGACCAGCAGTATTATATAGGAGGAGTACAGTGCAGAGTTTTGCTGACCAGTGACCACCAGTATACGTTGTCTGCCTGAAAAATGCTCGATATCTGTGCTCAGTGTGCTGCATATATCTGTGCTCACACTGCTTTATTGTGGGGACTGGGGACCAGCAGTATTATATAGGAGGAGTACAGTGCAGAGTTTTGCTGACCAGTGACCACCAGTATACGTTGTCTGCCTGCAAAACGCTCCATATCTGTGCTCAGTGTGCTGCATATATCTGTGCTCACACTGCTTTATTGTGGGGACTGGGGACCAGCAGTATTATATAGGAGGAATACAGTGCAGAGTTTTGCTGACCAGTGACCACCAGTATTATACGTTCTCTGCCTGCAAAACGCTCCATATCTGTGCTCAGTGTGCTGCATATATCTGTGCTCACACTGCTTTATTGTGGGGACTGGGGACCAGCAGTATTATATAGGAGGAGTACAGTACAGAGTTTTGCTGACCAGTGACCACCAGTATTATACGTTCTCTGCCTGAAAAACGCTCCATATCTGTTCTGCATTGTAGTATATAGTAGGAGTAAAGTGCATAATTTTGCTGACCACCAGTATATAATATATAGGAGTACGGTACAGAAGGCCACTGCTCTACCTACCTCTGTGTCGTCAAGTATACTATCCATCCATACCTGTGGTGCATTTCAGTTTTGCACAGTTTGCTGACCACCAGTATATAATATATAGCAGTACGGTACAGTAGGCCACTGCTCTACCTACCTCTGTGTCGTCAAGTATACTATCCATCCATACCTGTGGTGCATTTCAGTTTTGCACAGTTTGCTGACCACCAGTATATAATATATAGCAGTACAGTACAGTAGGCCACTGCTCTACCTACCTCTGTGTCGTCAAGTATACTATCCATCCATACCTGTGGTGCATTTAAGTTTTGCACAGTTTGCTGACCACCAGTATATAATTAATAGCAGTACGGTACAGTAGGCCACTGCTCTTCCTACCTCTGTGTCGTCAAGTTTACTATCCATCCATATCTGTGGTGCATTTCAGTTTTGCACAGTTTGCTGACCACCAGTATATAATATATAGCAGTACGGTACAGTAGGCCACTGTTCTACCTACCTCTGTATCGTCAAGTATACTATCCATCCATACCTGTGGTGCATTTAAGTTTTGCACAGTTTGCTGACCACCAGTATATAATTAATAGCAGTACGGTACAGTAGGCCACTGCTCAACCTACCTCTGTGTCGTCAAGTATACTATCCATCCATACCTGTGGTGCATTTAAGTTTTGCACAGTTTGCTGACCACCAGTATATAATATATAGCATTACGGTACAGTAGGCCACTGCTCTACCTACCTCTGTGTCGTCAAGTATACTATCCATCCATACCTGTGGTGCATTTCAGTTTTGCACAGTTTGCTGACCACCAGTATATAATATATAGCAGTACTGTACAGTAGGCCACTGCTCTACCTACCTCTGTGTCGTCAAGTATACTATCCATCCATACCTGTGGTGTATTTCAGTTGTGCGCAGTATATATAGTAGTAGGCCATTGCTATTGATACTGGCATTTAATTCCACACATTAAAAAATGGAGAACAAAAATGTGGAGGGTAAAATAGGGAAAGATCAAGATCCACTTCCACCTCGTGCTGAAGCTGCTGCCACTAGTCATGGCCGAGACGATGAAATGCCATCAACGTCATCTGCCAAGGCCGATGCCCAATGTCATAGTAGAGAGCATGTAAAATCCAAAACACAAAAGTTCAGTAAAATGACCCAAAAATCAAAATTAAAAGCATCTGAGGAGAAGCGTAAACTTGCCAATATGCCATTTGCGACACAGAGTGGCAAGGAACGGCTGAGGCCCTGGCCTATGTTCATGGCTAGTGTTTCAGCTTCACATGAGGATGGAAGCACTCATCCTCTTGCTAGAAAAATGAAAAGACTTAAGCTGGCAAAAGCACAGCAAAGAACTGTGCGTTCTTCTAAATCACAAATCCCCAAGGAGAGTCCAATTGTGTCGGCTGCGATGCCTGACCTTCCCAACACTGAACGGGAAGAGGTGGCGCCTACCATCATTTGCACGCCCCCTGCAAGTGCTGGAAGGAGCACCCGCAGTCCAGTTCCTGATAGTCAAATTGAAGATGTCACTGTTGAAGTACACCAGGATGAGGATATGGGTGTTGCTGGCGCTGAGGAGGAAATTGACAAGGAGGATTCTGATGGTGAGGTGGTTTGTTTAAGTCAGGCACCCGGGGAGACACCTGTTGTCCGTGGGACAAATATGGCCATTGACATGCCTGGTCAAATTACAAAAAAAATCACCTCTTCAGGGTGGAATTATTTTAACACAAATGCGGACAACAGGTGTCAAGCCGTGTGTTGCCTTTGTCAAGCTGTAATAAGTAGGGGTAAGGACGTTAACCACCTCGGAACATCCTCCCTTATACGTCACCTGCAGTGCATTCATCATAAGTCAGTGACAAGTTCAAAAACTTTGGATGACAGAGGAAGCAGTCCACTGACCACTAAATCCCTTCCTCTTGTAACCAAGCTCCTGCAAACCACACCACCAACTCCCTCAGTGTCAATTTCCTCCTTAGACAGGAAAGCCAATAGTCCTGCAGGCCATGTCACTGGCAAGTCTGACGAGTCCTCTCCTGCCTGGGATTCCTCTGATGCATCCTTGAGTGTAACGCCTACTGCTGCTGGCGCTGCTGTTGTTGCTGCTGGGAGTCGATCGTCATCCCAGAGGGGAAGTCGGAAGACCACTTATACTACTTCCAGTAAGCAATTGACTGTCCAACAGTCCTTTGCGAGGAAGATAAAATATCACAGCAGTCATCCTGCTGCAAAGCGGATAACTCTGGCCTTGGCAGCCTGGGCGGTGAGAAACGTGTTTCCGTTATCCAACGTTAATTCACAGGCAACTACAGACTTGATTGGGATACTGTGTCCCCGGTACCAAATACCATCTAGGTTCCATTTCTCTAGGCAGGCGATACCAAAAATGTACACAGACCTCAGAAAAAGAGTCACCAGTGTCCTAAGAAATGCAGTTGTACCCAATGTCCACTTAACCACGGACATGTGGACAAGTGTAGCACGGCAGACTCAGGACTATATGACTGTGACAGCCCACTGGGTAGATGTATTGCCTCCCGCAGCAAGAACAGCAGCGGCGGCACCAGTAGCAGCATCTCGCAAACGCCAACTCGTTCCTAGGCAGGCTACGCTTTGTATCACCGCTTTCCAGAAGAGGCACACAGCTGACAACCTCTTACGGCAACTGAGGAAGATCATCGCAGAATGGCTTACCCCAAATGGACTCTCCTGGGGATTTGTGACATCGGACAACGCCAGCAATATTGTGCGTGCATTACATCTGGGCAAATTCCAGCACGTCCCATGTTTTGCACATACATTGAATTTGGTGGTGCAGAATTATTTAAAAAACCGACAGGGGCGTGCAAGAGATGCTGTCGGTGGCCCGAAGAATTGTGGGCCATTTTCGGCATTCTGCCAATGCGTGTCGAAGACTGGAGCACCAGCAAACAGTCCTGAACCTGCCCTGCCATCATCTGAAGCAAGAGGTGGTAACGAGGTGGAATTCAACCCTCTATATGCATCAGAGGATGGAGGAGCAGCAAAAGGCCATTCAAGCCTATACATCTGCCTACAATATAGGCAAAGGAGGGGGAATGCACCTGACTCAAGCGCAGTGGAGAATGATTTCAACGTTGTGCAAGGTTCTGCAACCCTTTGAACTTGCCACACGTGAAGTCAGTTCAGACACTGCCAGCCTGAGTCAGGTCATTCCCCTCATCAGGCTTTTGCAGAAGAAGCTGGAGACATTGAAGGAGGAGCTAAAACAGAGCGATTCCGCTAGGCATGTGGGACTTGTGGATGGAGCCCTTATTTCGCTTAACCAGGATTCACGGGTGGTCAATCTGTTGAAATCAGAGCACTACATTTTGGCCACCGTGCTCGATCCTAGATTTAAAAGCTACGTTGTATCTCTCTTTCCGGCAGACACAAGTCTGCAGAGGTTCAAAGACCTGCTGTTGAAAAAATTGTCAAGTCAAGCGGAACATGGCCCGTCAACAGCTGCTCCTTCACATTCTCCCGCAACTGGGGGTGCGAGGAAAAGGCTAAGAATTCCGAGCCCACCCGCTGGCGGTGATGCAGGGCAGTCTGGAGCGAGTGCTGACATCTGGTCCGGACCTGCCAACGATTACTGACATGTCGTCTACTGTCACTGCATATGATTCTCTCACCATTGAAAGAATGGTGGAGGATTATATGAGTGACCACATCCAAGTAGGCACGTCAGACAGTCCGTACGTATACTGGCAGGAAAAAGAGGCAATTTGGAGTCCCTTGCAGAAACTGTCTTTTTTGACCTAAGTTGCCCACCCTCCAGTGTGTACTCCGAAAGAGTGTTTAGTGCAGCCGCTCACCTTGTCAGCAATCGGCGTACGAGGTTACTTCCAGAAAATGTGGAGAAGATGATGTTCATCAAAATGAATTATAATCAATTCCTCCGTGGAGACATTCACCAGCAATTGCCTCCAGAAAGTACACAGGGACCTGAGATGGTGGATTCCAGTGGGGACGAATTAATAATCTGTGAGGAGGGGGATGTACACAGTGAAAGGGGTGAGGAATCGGACGATGAGGAGGAGGTGGACATCTTGCCTCTGTAGAGCCAGTTTGTGCAAGGAGAGATTGATTGCTTCTTTTTTGGTGGGGGCCCAAACCAACCAGTCATTTCAGTCACAGTTGTGTGGCAGACCCTGTCGCTGAAATGATGGGTTTGTTAAAGTGTGCATGTCCTGTTTATACAACATAAGGGTGGGTGGGAGGGCCCAAGGACAATTCCATCTTGCACCTCTTTTTTCTTTCATTTTTCTTTGCATCATGTGCTGTTTGGGGACTATTTTTTTTAAGTGCCATCCTGCCTGACACTGCAGTGTCACTCCTAGATGGGCCAGGTGTTTGTGTCGGCCACTTGTGTCGCTTAGCTTAGCCATCCAGCGACCACAGTGCACCTCTTTTTTTCTTTGCATCATGTGCTGTTTGGGGACTATTTTTTAAATCTGCCATCCTGTCTGACACTGCAGTGCCACTCCTAGATGGGCCAGGTGTTTGTGTCGGCCACTTGGGTCGCTTAGCTTAGTCATCCAACGACCTCGGTGCAAATTTTAGGACTAAAAATAATATTGTGAGGTGTGAGGTGTTCAGAATAGACTGGAAATGAGTGGAAATTATGGTTATTGAGGTTAATAATACTATGGGATCAAAATGACCCCCAAATTCTATGATTTAAGCTGTTTTTGAGGGTTTTTTGTAAAAAACACCCGAATCCAAAACACACCCGAATCCGACAAAAAAATTTCAGGGAGGTTTTGCCAAAACGCGTCCGAATCCAAAACACGGCCGTGGAACCGAATCCAAAACCAAAACACAAAACATGAAAAATGTCCGGTGCACATCACTAAATTTTAAATTAGGCATACTTATTTTGTATACAATATATTGTTTCATAAATTATATGGTTAGGTTTGATATCTCAAATTCTTTATGATTTGTTATGTTAACATATGTTGGAGATAATTAGCTAATTTTTTTTGGTTTGTTTTTTTATCCGATTTATGTGTTTTTGATCCGTATTTTAATCTTGAAGAAATGGAGTACGCACAAGCAGTAAGTTAACACCCATACACTTTGACTATGATTATGGATGTCAATGTGAGGTTTTTTTTTTTTAAGTTTTTTTTAATGATTCTTACCTTCATTTTAAGTTGGTGATGTCCATTCATGTGGCAGCTGAAGCCCTCCCCCCACAAGCCACGGAACCACTCCCACCCCAAATGCCGCAAGCCCTCCAACCCCAACCAGCTCCTCATCCTCCAAGGCAACGGAGGCGTGCTAGGCCACCAATTTTCCATACCCGTGTCCTCCTTTTTGGGATGCCTGATGATGTGGTATTGAGCAGATACAGGCTGCCACCTCATCTAATCCTAGACACTCTCTCCATAATAGAGAGTGATCTAGAACAATCCATTAGGTATCCTACAGCAATACCAGCATTGACACAATTCCTTGCTGTGTTACATTTTGTTGCCACTGGGTCCTATCAGCATGTGGTGGGAGATCTGGTTGGCATGTCGCAGGGCAAGTTCAGTAAGGTCCTGCGGCGTGTCAGCTAGGCTTTCATCAAAAGAGTTAAGCAATTTATAGCTATGCCTTTGGATGTTGGTGCCCTGGATGTGGTGAAGCGGCAATTTCAGGAAGATGGTAGTCGCTTCCCACACGTTATTGGGTTTGTGGATGGAACACATGTAGCTATTGTTGCACCAAGACATAATGAAGAAATTTATAGAAACAGGAAACTGTTTCATTCTCTGTATGTAATGGTTGTTTGTGGACCATCCCTCCAGATCCTGTCCCTGAAAGCAAAGTTCCCGGGGAACTCATATGATGCACATGTCATTAGACAATCAGGGATATGGCAGAGATTAAGATCGAGGGAAGGCCAAGACATGTGGTTATTGGGTGAGTTTACTATTGTTATGTTTAGAACAGTCATATTTTTAAAATTACATTATGTTTTGACCGATTTTACTTTTTCTATTTTAATCTTATCAAACAGGAGACCGTGGATATCCTTGCACCCCCTGGCTCATGACTCCTTACAGTAAGCCCAGGCCAGGACCACAGACGGCATTTAACTCTGCGCTTACTGCCACTAGACAGCTGGTGGAGCACACGATTTGTGTCCTTAAAGGGCGTTTTCGTGTGCTCCACCGCACTGGTGGCGACATCATGTATTCGCCGGAGATGGTAAGTAAAATTGTGGTCGCTGTAAGGAGTCGCGTAGAGCTTCCCCAAATGGAGGAATTGCCAGATGAGGAGCCAGGGGTTGGCCGGTCATTCGGTGGGGGGAGTGTGTCCCGGCAGGGGAATGAAGTAAGGGCACAAATTGTCCGTGATTATTTCAGGTAATGTTATCATTCTTTCTGTATTGTGTTTTCTCAAAGGTCACTGTATTTTTGTCACTATTTTGCCCTGATGTCATTTAGTTAGTTTGGTAAAGTTCATAGTGTGCTGGTGTTGTTTTGTGAATCAATTTATTTGTTTAGGATAACAATTAATGTGTAATGTTCTCCTTATCATGTTTTTTTGTTTTTTTTGTTTTGTTAAATTTTTAAAATTGTGTAAATGACCTTTGTTTTTTTTTATTTCTTTTGAATTTATGTTTGGCTTGTGCATCTGTTTACATTACAAATGACACAACATATGATCCTAAATGACGTGAGCTTTCTGACTTTGTGTAGCTGATTGATTTTGCAAAATGTGGTGAGTAAAGTTTTTATTTGTTTATTTGTTGTGTTTGTTGTTTCTCTCTCTCTCTCTCTCTCTCTCTCTCTCTGTCTCTCTCTGTTTGTGTGTCTCTCTCTCTCTCTCTCTATATATATATATATATATATATATATATACATACAATTGGCCAATGCACGGAATACTGCATATCGCTCGCATTGGCCAATTCACTAACTAAACCCCCATCATTTATTTATTGATGTTGTGAGGATAAGTGAGCTTGCTATGGTGAGTGCTGAACTTTCTGTTTGTATATATTTGGGTTGGTGGCCATGGGCTGCATGCACCCCACCCTATGAGTGGTGAGTGCAGATATTGCACCCCACTTCTGGGGTGGCGAGTGCTGTGGTTTCTAGATTTGTTTGTATATTACGGGGTTAATCTTTGGTTAACTCTTATTAACCGTGGTCACAGGCCTTTTCATGCACCCCTGTGTAATCTCACTTGTTCTAAACCTGTGTCAGCTGCTCCTTAGTAATTTATCAGCAAGTGTCAGGTGACTAGTGTACCTTTAAAAGCCATAAGATGCATGGCAGATACACACTAAACATAGTGGGCATGTGTGCAGTATATTATGTGTGATACTGTTCCCAGGTTTTAATTTTTGAGACTTTGTGATAGTGTAGGACCTGCATGAAGGTGGGGTACCTTGGCGAGCGGTATGCAGGCTTCCGTGCATTGGCCAATTCACTAACTAAACCCCCATCATTTATTTATTGATGTTGTGAGGATAAGTGAGCTTGCTATGGTGAGTGCTGAACTTTCTATTTGTGTATATATATATATATATATATATATATATATTTTATATATATATATATATATGTATATATATATATATATATATATATATATATATATGTATGTAGACACAGAGATAGAGAGACGTATATGTTTATGATTAACAAACACAAAAAAAACAGGTATATGTTTGGGTATGAACTCTATAGAGACATATTTCTAAAGCTACTTTGTTATGTTACTTACATTTGAACATACAAATCTACAATGCTCGAATCTACAATGCTAGTTAATTTAAATCCTGTGTGTGGAGGCCAAATTACCAAAAATAAATGTGTGTATGTGAGTGTGTGAGTGTGATTGTGAGTGAGTTTGTGTGTGAAAGTTGTATTAAGTTGAATTTTTAACAACATTTACACTAACTTTTCGCAGGTGCGAATTAACGCTGATGCAAAATGTACACACTGTCTTGAACATTTATGTACACATATCAATAAAGTTTAATACAAATGACACCATACAATTTCAACCAATGAAAAATAAACACACACACTATAAATACATACCCATGTATGGGAAACGCCATTGGCACCATGCGCACAGCTGCCTTCACACGCCGGGAGCTGCGCGTGCTTGTCGCCGTATTGGACCGCCGCGTAGGCCGCGCAGGGCCCGTAATCCCTAACAGGGTTAAGCGCGAGGCCTACGCGGAGGTCCGTCGCATACTGCGGAGGAACATCCGCAGTCGGCATAGCATAATACAGCTAGAGAGGCGGTGGAGCGACCTCCGCCGTCACACGCCAGAGCTGTTGGCAGAGCTACACCGGCAAATATACGCATACGGCGTAGACGCAGTAAGTTGAATACTACATGCAATTTGTTGACACTGAGATTATTTGCTGCAATTTAAATTTGTATATACATCACTTTTTGACTAAGAGGATTTATACTTATACATTTAGCAGACTGGGTAATGACACGATTGTATCAAAATACTTACACAAGCTTCAACATTGTGTGTGCTTATGGTTTGCAGTACTGAGTGTGTAGCAAAGTGCTTGTGAAACTGCTAGTGGCTGTACCAAATAACCTTATATGTGTATTTAACATGGTCAATATCAATGTTTTGGAAACATGATGTTTTTTAAACAATATAAAAAAAATTATTACATATATCATTCTAGGGCAAGCACAACGGCGAGCAGTGGCTGGCAGAAGAGGCCAAATTTTGGGACCACAACCATCTCCACCAACCTCCCCTTCTGTGGCCCACTCCCCCTCTCCGGCCCACTCCCCCTCTCCGGAGCACACCCCCTTTCTGGCCCACTCCCCCTCTCCGGCCCACACCCCCTCTCCGTCCCACACCCCCTCTCTGGACCACACCCCCTCTCCGGCCACCTCCCCCTCTACGGCCCACTCCCCCTCTCCAGACCACACCCCCTATCCGGCCCACTCCCACTCTCCTTCACAATCCACCTTGCTTTCAAAAACCCCCTCTCTGGCCCAAACCCACTCTCTTTCCCAATCCCCCTCTCCCACCCAATCACACTCTCCGGCCCAATCCCACTCTCCGGCCCAATCCCCCTCTCCGGCCCAATACCCCTCTCCTGCCCAATACCCCTCCTTTTCACAATTCCCCTATCTGTCCCCCTCCCCCTCTGTGTCCCAAACCACCTCTCCACCACCCTCACCCTATCTTGCTCAACCACCCTCTATAAGGTCCTCCCCCTTCCATCCTCTTTCCCAAATGGACCCTCCTTCCCACATCCTGACTCCTTCCCCCATCCAGTCTCCATCCCCCAGCCAAACACCTTCACCACCATCTGAATGAGCAGCAGAGGTCCCGGAGCCACTTGAGGGAGGTGGGCAAGTGGCAGAGGAAAGTAAGTTCACACACATTGTTTTAGTTTGTAAAATAGTATTTAACAACACATTAAAAAAAATGCATTGTTGTACTGTGGCCAATCTTTTGTGAAGGTTAAATGCTTATGTGGACAGGTTTGCCTGCACAACACGGTTTGTATATGAAACATGATATGGCAAACATTTAGACCTGAGTGGAACTTTTTGTGTGGTTTCAATTTTACAATAGTGCCTGGTTAATGCAATATTTGCACATTAAAGTCGCAGGAGTCAATTTGTTAGGCAGGCTAAGGACACAGTTATTTGTGTTGGGAAAGTTACACTCCTACTATTTATGCATTTGACTTTTTTAAAGCTCTTAGACCTTATGTTGTAAGGCAGGCTGTCATGGAAGGTGGGCATGCTAGGATATGAGGTCCTTCGGAAGATGTGGATATGCAGTGTGATGATGCTGGACCAAAATAAAAATAAAAAAACTGCTTCACTCCAGATGTGAATGAATCCCTGCATGACACGACATTTACTAAGATGGTATTACTATTTAAGTTGTGATGTTGTCCATAGCAACCAAGCAGAGCATACTTTTAATTAATTTGGCACCTTCTACAAGATAATATGTTTAATTTGATTGGTTGCTATGGGTAACGTCCCATCTAAAATCAAACTCCAATATTACTGTATGTACCCCATGGTGTCGTACACTTTGTAAAGAAAAAAAGGGGGATGTCTCCCAGCGCTAGCGTTATCAGGTGTGTAATAAGTGGTAGATGGCAATATATACTCGTGGAAATTAAAATCACTCAAACATCAATGTAATTTCAAAATAAAAGTAGTATTTTATTAATCTGGCACAGGATAAAAAGTTCTTTTATACAGTTCCTGAGGAAGCCTGCGGTGTCAGGCGAAACTAGTAGATTGCGGAGCTATTACACATGTCTGCCGGCAGACACCCGTTCTACAACCTCCTGTGACTTGGAAGTAAGTGCTTTTAGCATGTTTATTTGGCATCTTAATTTCAGATGCTGCCGTTGGAGATCCCATAAGTATGGGCCAAATTCTTGAGAATATGCGCCAGCAACTGGTTGGATTACTGGAAAATGTTGAGTTACTCCAAAAATTTGTTTGAAAAAAAATAAAATGTTAAAAATAAAAAAAAATGTTTAAAACATTAATAAAAATATTTTTGGATTCAAGTTAATCGGGTGTTGTGTTTATTTAGGCAATAAAATAACTGCAGATTGGCTAGCATAAAATTTTTAGCTTATACATTTCAGACATGTCACTTAAGAATGTGTTTGAAAAAATAAAACTGGGAAAATAAAAAAAACATAGTTAGGAGCTTATTGATTAAAAACACATGTTAACACATTTACTCACACACTACACCTGTACACTTAAAAAAACAAAAAACAATTACCACATCTATATTTTAAAAAAAGTAAATTTAAGGTGGCTGGCCAATTATGCCTACAAAGTGTTCTTCTGGTATTCTATGAAGACTTAATTGGTCAGGACCATTGTCATTCATTACACTAATTGGATTCGTAATTGAGAAAGGCTTGTGGAGCCTTATTTAACTTAAGTTTTGAAAAAAAAAAACATTGATGTGCGTTTTTAAGCAAAAGCGTGTGCAAATTTAAGAGGAATGTGTAAATCTACGATGAGTTAGGATTTTAACGATGAGGTTTGTGCTTATGCGATGGGTTCGCATTAATGCGTTGTCATTTGGCATACGCCTACTTTGTGTATTACTGCGTACGAAATAGCAAACGTACGTTGGGGGCGGATATTCACTATTGTACAACGTAATCGCAATTTTGCGAATATGTTGTGCGGACGAAAAAAATAACGAACAACTCGGAATGACCACCATTGTATCTATCACCAGAAAGAACTGCGTTCTAAAATCAGTGATTTTATGTTCCTGAGATATATAAAATTAGCTATTCTTTATATTTATAAATCATATAAGTTGCTTATATTGCAATGTAATTAATTTATCTTCATATGTCTATGCCACGTCTATTGTGCATATGCAGTTCTCACAAAGAAGGATTTTAATATTATTAAGTCTGTTGACAGTGATATTAGTTATAATAGAAAATTATTAATAGTTGGTTGGTGAGTCCTCATCTTGCAACTTAAACAACATATTATATCACCCAAAAAACCCTGCACCACATCTATTATACAGACTAGAATCATGTGCATGCGATACTGGGTCCAACTATTAATAAATATCTATTATACCTAATACCACTGTCAACAGACTTAATAATATTAACATCCTTGACTATCTTCCTGGGCTCTAATCATAGTATGAATGGTTGTATTAGATAACTTTCTTCTTTAAGATCTTGGCTTCAAGAGTCATGACAATAAATTTAGACAATGAATGTCTTGACAAAAAATCAGACCCCGAGACAACAGATCCTGTTGAAGTGGAAGCCTGACCCCTGTATTTACTGCCATATTAAGTAGGATCACTGAAACTTCTTTGTGTTTTATTTTCCTGAGTACTCAGGAGATTATTGGAATTAATGGGATTATGTAAAATATCTGTAAACTCTCTGGTTCAACTGTGGCATCCATAAGAAAAGCCAATGGGTCCCTTGATCGGCAGTAAAATGTGGCTGTTTTGTTGTTAAACTGGAAGCCTTTAGATCTTTCTCTGGTTGACCTCACTGTTTCAACAGACTGCTTAATAAAACTGGGTGCAGAGACCTTTTTCCTGAAGAATGGACTGGAGAATTTGAAATTACTCTATCAAAGCAAGATAACTCCTTGTTCCTCCCCTGGTGATTTATTTATGCTACTGCTGTGACAACTTCTGACTTGATTCTGATATGCTTGCCCTGAATTAGAGATGGAGCTTTCCTCAATGGGTTCAGAAATACTCTTAGTTAGGGTTCAGTATGATTTACCGATGTCCAGGATGCCGGCCGTCAGCATACGACAGCGGCATCCAGGCCGTCAGTATGCCGGCAGAGGGACAAACGCAAAGAGTCCCCTTGCGGGCTCAGTGGCTCACTCCACTCGCAACAGGTTCTATTCCCACTCTATGGGTGTCGTGGACACCCACGAGTGGGAATAGCCCCTGTACGCCGGAATTCTGGCTGTTGGTATTGTCAGCAGTCACGATTCCAGCTTCGGTATCCTGATCGCCGGGATCCTAACTGCTGGCAAATTAACTGCATCCCCTTAGTTAAAATATATTGATTGGAAACTTTTATTTTCTTTTGGACCAAAGTTCCTGTAGATATTGGTTCAGCATTACTGCCCCCTACTCCCAGAGACTGGCATCCATAGTAATTACCATCCAGTCTTGAAACTACTGTCCCTGTTCAAGGTTTCTTGCCTGGTACACCAGCTAAGAGATTACCTTTTCTCTGGTAAAAAATAAATTAAAAAAAATGATGAACTGTGCCAAGAGTTAGTGGTTGGAAGGAAATCAACCTCGTCAAATGTTTAACTGATATATCCAAGAATTCAGTCTTGCATATTGGATCACTTTGAATGAGAACACTCTCCTTTCCAGTAGCTTCATACAACAGAGAACCAATGGCATTTAAAATCAGACTAGGAATCATGTTGAACTTCTGAAACTGATATTCCAACCTTTAAATTTGTATTAATTTCACATCCCTTAGAAGACCTAATTGAAGAGAATGTTCAGAATATGCTTTGAAAAGCAGATCATCCATGTAAGGAATAATCCTTACTCCAATAGATCTTAGAAGACCTGCCATTATCTTTGTAAAGATACAATACAAGAGGCTTTGGCTAAACTGAAAAGGAAGATTCCTGAATTTAAAATATCTTAGTGGTCACTAATGAAACCTTCATGAGCAGGCTGTAGCTGATGTTACGGTGAGTAGGGTATGCTTACTTACCCTTGTCCTCTTCATTGTCTGTTGAATATGGATTATCATTATCCACAAAGGGGTATTAAAGATGCCTCTATGTGTCCATCACATTTTATATTACTGTGAGTGGGGTACTCCTCCATTTTTGTATACCTATCAGTGTATTGTACATGTGTTTATAAAAGTTGATTACAAATTACACTATTGGTTTATCTCCTCCCTTTCATTATGCTTTTATTTCTGGTAGCTAATTGGAACAACCAAGGAAACAAGAGACCAGGATGGGCTAGTTAACAAAGAAACCTTGATGAGCCAGTTTCTGCAGTATATACTGTACTGAGAGTGAGGTACTGTACTCTCATTTCCATGTTTTGTCCAGATTGTTGGTATAACCTTGTTCGCTTACAGTACCTTCGAATAAGAGAAGTACATTTACACAGTCTATAATAGTGAGTAGAGAACACTCTTTGTCTTTAAGATATTGAGGTGGTAGAGAATTCTTTTTTTCTTAATCTACCTGCACTTACCCATACCAGGAACATCAAGGCTGGATTTGTTAAAGCTACATTTTTAAGACATACTACCCTATGTATGTGTTATCTGTTATTCTTTCAAGTATGAACAGCCTGTACCATATTGGATAATATTACTGGACTATAAAAAAGGATAAAGTATTATATTTTATTATTACTTGCTGTTCATGTGAAGCACCATTGTCCCAGTTTAGATTTTCTATATAGATCTCACAACAGTCACATCGGGAACATTTGATGCATATTGGTTGCACCATCGGATCTATGAGCATACTTATTATGTCTCAGAGTGTTTGCCTCACTGAAGATGCCAGGGCCACTCCTGATGCATACAAATTTTCAGTGGCTGATTAGGGCACACCCAGAAAACATTCCTTACATGTCTGCTTTTTTCTAGTGATGAGCGGATTCGGTTTTACTCGGTTTTACTCGGTTCTCAAAACCGAATCTTATTGGCTATCCAAAACACGTGACATCAGTGAGTCAATAAGATTCAGTTTTGAGAACCGAGTAAAACCGAGTAAAACCGAATCCGCTCATCACTACTTTTTTCTAACCCCCCTCCCCCTTACCTCTCCCAAATGATCACTACCTGTCACCCATTTATTTAAATGAATGGGTAATTCAGAATTTTATATCTGAACTATACTGCAGAGCATTCCACCTCATCTGTTGGACTGATTTATTTAAATGAATAGGTCATTCAGGATTTTCTACTCTGTGAGAAGGGAGGAACTAAATTTAATTGTTAATGGTAGATGGTATCCTGGAATGGCAAAGTTGTTTATGTAAGCCACTTTTATTGCTATCAATTACAGGGGGTGGGGATTCGGTGGGTAGATTCCAATTATTGGGAACATATGCATTGTATTTCTATTTAAGTCTAATTTTATACGACTGGGGCTGGATAGGCTATGTGTATAGTATGACAGAGAGGGTTATTGAGGATTTGGGTGCTTTGAAGGATTCATCCCATGTCCCCCGTAATGGACTGTGAAATGTGTCGATGATATAATCCACCTGGAGCTCCCTTGTTTGGAAGTATCTATCTATCTATCTATCTATCAGGGATCAGTATGATTGGCCGATGGATGGGATGCCGGCTGTCAGTGTACCAACAGCAGTATCCCAGTCAATCAGAATCACAACAGCCCCCCATTAAGGCACCTATCCCTCACCTTTTCCCTACCCTAACCCTCCCTTGGGGGTGCCTAACCCTAAACCTCCCCAGTGGTGCCTCACACTAACCATCCCTGCTTGATCCCGAACCCTAACCCTCCCTTCCCTCCTGCCTAAACCTAACCCTCCCCACTGGATGCCTAACCCTAACCTCCCCCTCTAAGTGACTAAACCTAACCCTCCCTCCACAGTCCCTAACCCTAACCTTTCCGTCCCTGCTCCTTAACGCTAACCCCCTTTCTCCTTCCTAAACATATCCTCAAGAGGCCCCCAGCCAGACCGTACTGACATCACTATCTCTCCCTCTTGTGAATATAGCAGAACCAGACAGCCACAATTGGAGCAGGATAGTATGCAGTACATGCAGAAACACAGGAGTATCAGGTTTCATGAGATACCAGCAAAACTTCCCAACCAGAGGAGAGATAGGAGGGGGCAGAGAGCTGGAAGTGACCCAGGTATCCCAGTTTCTCCTCTCCACCTCAGTGTCTGGGTCCTGTATAACTGTCAGCGACTGGTGTCTTACCGGTACGCTGGGGCCGCAGGGCTGGCTTTGCAGGCGGCTTGTGGGCAGCAGCGGCGGCGGAGGGATGCCGCGCTGGGTCCGTGGGCAGCGGTAGCGGTGGTTAGGGGGTCCGCTCGTGGCGGTGGGACGCTGCTGCAGCGGATCTCTCCTTGCCAGGACAGTTGCTAGGAGACCAGGGGCAGTGTACTGTGTGGCCTTACAGGGAGGTCTGCATTACTGGGCGCCGCCATGTTGGAGACCAAAGTTTGAGGCATAGTTTTGGCTTCCTGTCCCTTCCAGCCAATTCAGGGAGAGTTCTCCTTATAAAAGGGGGCTGGTTTATGACAGGGAGGCCAGTGCTTCAAGTTACAACCCTGTTGTAGGTGCTTTAGCCCTGTGCTCCCAGGATTCTTGACGTATTCTGGTTACTCCTAACCCTGCTTAGCCGGTTCTCAGTTGCTGCTGCAGCCCTGCCGTTCCTAACCTACTGCTGCCTGTGGAAGCGCTCTTCGAAACCCCGGTCCAGTAAGAACCTTTGGGCACGGACGGCCCCGGGCTTTCTGCCTCGTCTTTCGTGTCACAGTCCACAGATCTTTGTCTCCAGCCACGTCTCTGAACCACCATCCACAGTCCGCAGTTCATTATCTACAGCCTCGTCTTTCAAGTCACAATCCACAGTTCTTTGTCTCCAGCCACCATCCACAGTCCGCAGTTCATTATCTACAGCCTCGTCTTTCAAGTCACAATCCACAGTTCTTTGTCTCCAGCCACGTCTTTAACCACCATTCACAGTTCCGCAAGTTCATTATCTACAGCCTTGTCTTTCAAGCCACAACCCACAGTTCTTTGTCTACAACTATGTCTTTAAGTCATCGTTCACAAGCTACAGTTCTCTACCTCAGCCTCATTCTCAATAACTACAGCTCACTGACTCTTAGCTCCACCTGCCTTCGGCATTGCCCTTGTCCCATGAGAAGGAACTATATCCAACCCCCTCGCCTTATTCTTCTGCAGACAACTACTTCCTTGGGCAAGTCTCAGCTGCCGGATCCTCAAACCTTGCTAGGCGTGACAGTAAGCACTGGCCCCATGGATTTGACGGGTGATCAGGCCTCAGGAGGTGATTCAACTGCAGATATCTGGTCTCGCTTGAGTAAGCAGGAGGCCACACAGTCTCAAATTGTGCAGTTCATGCAAAATATGTCTGAACGTCTCGATTCTCTCTGTGTTGCCATGACGGTCCCTCAAGTATCTATGGCCGCTCCCACATTAGCACCCCCGGTCTCGCTTCCTCCTGCACCAGTACCACTTCCACGGTTACATTTGCCATCACCCAGTAAGTTCGATGGGAACCCAAAACATTGCCGCGGGTTTCTCAACCAGTGCGAAATCCAGTTCAAACTACAGTCGGTCAACTTCCCATCAGCACAAATCAAGGTAGCCTATATAATTTCTTTGCTTACTGGGCAAGCGTTGGAATGAGCTTCACCTTTGTGGGAGAAGACGGATCCCATCCTGTCTAACTATTCAGAGTTCGCGGCCACCTTTCAAAGAATCTTTGACGAACCTGGCAGGACTTCTGCCGCTTCATTGGAGATCCTGCACCTGCGTCAGGGCACACGTACAGTCAGTCAGTACATGATCCAGTTTCGTACACTCCTCAGAGCTGAACTGGAATGAGGAGGCTCTCATTGCACCTTTCTGGAGTGGTCTCTCTGAAAAGTTCAAAGATCACCTCGCAACTCAGGACGTACCTGATAAGTTGGATAAGTTAATTTCCTTGTGCAATAAGTTAGACCTGAGGTACAGAGAATGCTGTATAGAGAGATCGCGGTCAGATCGTCCAAAGCCTCGAGTCTTTCTCCCGCCTAGACCATCATCACCAACTGCCGAAGAACCCATGCAGATCAATCGTTCCCGTCTCTCCAACGAAGAACGTCAGAGACGGCGACAAGGGAACCTATGCCTGTATTGTGGTGCATCTGATCATTTTGTCAATCCTGCAGTCAACGTCCGGGAAACGCCCACTCCTAGCCTGTGCCGGAGAGGTCAAGCTAGGAGAATTCTCAGAATTACTTGCCAAGAAAGAGTCTGTCTTGTTAACTCACCTGGAGCTCCCTTCTTCTTCTCTTCTCATCCCTGCACTACTCGACTCCGGAGCCGCCGAAAGCTTCATTACATCAGCTCTGGTTAAACGTTCTGGAATACAAACGGTCCATTTGGATCGTACCATTTCAATTACTGCGGTGGATGGAAGTTATATTCCTGAGGGAATCATATCCTTTCGGACGGTTCCTCTCAAGATGAAGGTTGGAGTTCTTCATTAGGAAAATATCTCTTTCCTTGTAATTCCTAAAGCCTCTCACGAACTGATCCTAGGATTCCCATGGTTAATAAAACACAATCCCCACATAGACTGGCAAACCATGGATGTTCTTTCTTGGGGACGAGACTGCTTCCAGAACTGTTTGCCCTTAGTAAGACCCCTCTGTTTTTCCAGCCCTTCCAACCTTCCTGTGGAATACCAGGCCTTTCAAGATGTTTTCAGTAAGCATGGGGCAGACACCTTGACTCCGCATCGCACTTGGGATTGTCCCATTGATCTGGTACCAGTCAAGACTCCTCCCAGAGGTCGAACCTACCCTCTCTCACTCCCTGAGACACAGGCCATGTTGGAGTATATCCAGGAGAATTTGGATAAAGGGTTAATCAGGTCTTTCACCTCTCCGGCCGGGGCGGGGTTTTTCTTTGTCAAAAAGAAGGATGGGGGTCTGCGGCCCTGTATTGACTATAGAGGTCTCAACGACATAACAATTAAGAACAGATATCAGTTGCCTCTAATTCCAGAACTATTCGACCGTGTTAAAGGAGCTACTGTTTTTTCCAAATTGGACTTACAGGGGGCCTACAACCTTATACGTATTCACCAAGGTGACGAATGGAAGACGGCATTTAATACCCGCGACGGGCATTATGAATACATGGTAATGCCTTTTGGCCTGTGTAATGCTCCAGCTGTCTTTCAAGAGTTTGTTAACGAAATTTTCAGAGACCTCCTCTATGACTGCTTGGTAGTGTATTTGGATGACATCTTCATCTTTTCTAGGGATCTGAAGACCCATCGAGAACAAGTCAAGGAGGTTCTAACTCGTTTACGGAGGAGTCAATTATTCTGTAAATTAGAGAAGTGCACCTTCGAAGTACCCACGATTCCATTCCTCGGTTACATCCTCTCAGGACAGAAATTACAGATGGACCCCGCTAAAGACCAGGCGATCCAGGATTGGTTGCTTCCAGCTACCCTAAAGGGGGTTCAATGTTTCCTGGATTCGCTAACTTCTACCGAAGATTCATTCAGAATTATTCTTCTGTCATAGCCCCCATTACCGCATTAACTAGAAAAGGAGCAGATCCTGCCAAGTGGTCTCCGAAAGCTTTGGAAGCCTTTTCATCCTTAAAGGAAGCCTTCATGACCGCTCCTGTCCTTTGTCAACCTGATCTCAGCCATCTGTTCCTGGTGGAGGTTGATGCCTCCACTGTAGGAGTAGGAGCAGTATCGTCCCAGCTCTTTGAGGACAAAAAGGTCCATCCCTGTGCGTTCTTCTCATAAAGACTTTCTCCCGCTGAACAGAATTATGCTATTGGGGAACAAGAATTACTAGCAATTAAGTTAGCCTTTGAGGAGTGGAGGTATTTGTTGGAAGGAGCCCAGCATCCAATCTCTGTAACCACGGATCACAAGAACCTCCTATATCTACAGTTAGCTCGATGTCTGAACCCACGCCAAGCAAGATGGGCACTCTTCTTTACCCCGTTTTTACTTTCAACTCAGTTATCGACCAGGTTCCCTCAACAAAAAGGCAGATGCATTATCCCGTTCCCTAAGTTCTGAAGAACCCTCTGATCGTTCAAAAGAACAATTTATCTTGGAGTTGATAATGTCGATATTATCTTAGACCGCAAAGCTATACCTCTAAATACACTATTATCGTGGAGCCGCTATGGCCGCTAGGTGGAATACATGTGCTACGCACTTTGTACGCTATTTGCGTACAGAGTTCTGCACGAGGTACGCACTTGGCGTACACGCGCCGCGCTGAGTGTACAGAGTACACACTGCGAGCGCACACACACTTGATAACCTTTAAACCTTGTTAATGATACAATGTAACGATTTGCTTACACTTTAAACCCTTAATAGCAAAGTACTGCAATGATGTTATACCTTAAACCTTAAGTAGCACTGACGGTATAAAGTAACCGCAGTGCGTACACCTTATCGATACTTATTCACCTTATACAGATAAATACACTCTAAAGCCCATGCAGGAAAGTGAAAACACAACACTGATTTGTAGTTGCAACCACAGGGTTCTAAGGCCACTGTGGATTTGTTCCAAAAGATAAAACAGTGCAAATCATACACTACAGGCTAACAAGTAAATCTAAACAGAATAATGGCTACAGAGAATGTACATACGTGAGAATGTTCGCTAGCGCAACCCGAGTCGGTCCTCCGCTGGTCATACAGATAGCGTTCAGAGTCTTCTGACCGGCCAGGCAACAATGGTCTTTTTATACACAACATGCATACACAATACAATGGTCACTGTAATCTCATTGTCCATTGGACACAGGGATGTGTCTTTACATTACAGAAGAGGCCATAGGTGGATTTGAAAGGGTGGGCGATGTCTTTCCCCAACTGCTCTTGTGGGTGGTATCCTCTGGATTCCCGCCACATACATAATAAACAGTAAATACAGTTAATGTTCATATTCTACTTTTGCACATAACTATACGCAGGAACAAGCGATCTTTCTCTAACCAACACCGGAATGTTACCCTCAAAATACCCTACAGCTGGATACTAGACATCACCTTCCAACCTTTATCTGACCCTTCCTATAATGCAAAGGCGAATCCCTTAGTCCTGGAACTGTTTAAACTGTTAATACTCGCTGACATGGTGCAAGGGAACTATGGGTACAAAATGCACTATTTGGGTTAAATATGTAATTTTCTAATAACCCTCTATGCGTTCACAAACTCTACCGTAAATGCGCATACCATGCGCCAAGGTGCATGGCCGTGAAAAGCTCCGTTACGCAAATTGCGGATATGCGCACGCACGGCAGACCGAGTGCACGCGCAGCGGGCATGTGCATGGGGTTAGTACAAGGCATATACATTACAATATTTTTCGACTTTGACAGAGTCCACCTCTTTCTCAGCAACTAATACCTCTCCACTTCCTCCTACTGGAAAAATATACGTTGCACCAAATCTATGCAAGAAACTTCTTACATGGGCTCACTCCTCCTTCATGAGCCATGCGGGTGGTCATAAAACTTTCAAATTCATTCAGCGCGCCTACTGGTGGCCTCATCTCAGGACTGACGTTCAGGAATTCGTGGCTGCTTGTCCGAAGTGTGCTCCACATAAAAGTCCCAAAGGTCCTCCAGCCGGGTTACTCCATCCATTACCTGTGCCGCAAAGACCATGGACGCATAATTCTATTGCCTTTATTACTGATTTACCTGCGTCCGGCGGACGAAATACCGTGTGGGTCATTGTTGACCGGTTCTCTAAAATGGCACACTTCGTTCCCCTGGCTGGTCTTCCATCAGCATCCCAGTTAACAAAATTGTTCATAGCAGAGATCTTCCGACTCCATGGTCTACCACAGGAAATCGTATCTGATAGAGGTCCTCAGTTTGTGGCTAAGTTTTGGAGATCCCTATGTTCTGCTCTCGGCATGAAATTTAATTTCTCCTCTGGATATCATCCCCAAACAGATGGACAAACAGAGAGAGTGAACCAGGACCTGGAGACATTTCTACGTTTGTGCATGTCCTCCTCCCAGGATGACTGGCTGGACTTTCTCCCATTTGCAGAATTTGCCCATAACAATCTCTATCATTCTGCTTCAAAGTCTTCTCCATTTTTCATAAATTATGGTTATTATCCAAAAGTTCCAGACTGACTTCCGACTTCTACCTACGCTCGAGGTCCCTGCCGCAGAATCAGCGCTTTGACAATTTTAAAAAACTTGGAGACAAGTTCACGAGGCCTTGCTTAAGACATCTAAGAGGTATAAGACCTATGCGGATCTGAAGCGAAAAGCTGTATAAAGCCTTAAGGTGGGAGATCGGGTTTGGGTTTCCACACGTAACCTAAGGTTGAAGGTACCTACTAAAAAGTTTGCTCCCAGATTTATTGGGCCCTACCCAATCGAGAAAGTATTAAATCTTGTGGCTTATAAGGTGAAGTTGCCTCCGCATTTGCGAATCCCTAATGTATTTCATATTTCTCTTTTAAAACCGCTGGTACTTAACCGATTCAGAGCTGCTCTGCCTAAATCTCCCAAGATCCAATCAGCACAAGGAGATGAATTTGAGATTCGCAAGATCCTCGACTCTCGCAGACGATATTGTCGCCTCCAGTACTTTGTTGATTGGAAAGTATATGGACCTGAGGAAAGGTCTTGGATAGGAGCAGAAGATGTCCATACTCCAAGACTTCTTCGGGCATTTCATGCCAAGTTTCCAGCTAAACCATATAGGTGTCCGGAGTCCACCCGCAAAGGGGGGGGTACTGTCAGCGTCCAGGGCCTTACCGGTATGCTGGGGCCACGGGGCTGGCTTTGCAGGCGGCTTGTGGGCAGCGGCGGCGGAGGGCTGCCGCACCGGGTCCGTGGGCAGTGGTAGCGGTGGTGAGGGGGTCCGCTCGTGGCGGCAGGACACCGCTGCAGTGGGTCTCTCCTTGCCAGGGCGGTTGCTAGGACACCAGGGGCAGTGTACTGTGTGGCCTTACAGGGAGGTCTGCATTACTGGGCGCCGCCATGTTGAAGACCAAAGTTTGAGGCATAGTTTTGGCTTCCTGTCCCTTCCAGCCAATCCAGGGAGAGTTCTCCTTATAAAAGGGGGCTGGTTTATGACAGGGAGGCCAGTGCTTCAAGTTACAACCCTGTTGTAGGTGCTTTAGCCCTGTGCTCCCAGGATTCTTGACGTATTCTGGTTACTCCTAACTCTGCTTAGCCAGTTCTCAGTTGCTGCTGCAGCCCTGCCGTTCCTAACCTACTGCTGCCTGTGGAAGTGCTCCTGGAAACCCCGGTCCAGTAAGACCCTTTGGACACGGACGGCCCCGGGCTTTCTGCCTCGTCTTTCATGCCACAGTCCGCTGATCTTTGTCTCCAGCCACGTCTCTGAACCACCATCCACAGTCCGCAGTTAATTATCTACAGCCTCGTCTTTCAAGTCACAATCCACAGTTCTTTGTCTCCAGCCACGTCTTTAACCACCATCCACAGTCCGCAGTTCATTATCTACAGCCTCGTCTTTCAAGTCACAATCCACAGTTCTTTGTCTCCAGCCACGTCTTTAACCACCATTCACAGTTCCGCAAGTTCATTATCTACAGCTTTGTCTTTCAAGCCACAACCCACAGTTCTTTGTCTACAACTATGTCTTTAAGTCATCGTTCACAAGCCACAGTTCTCTACCTCAGCCTCATTCTCAAGAACTACAGCTCACTGACTCTTAGCTCCACCTGCCTTCGGCATTGCCCTAGAAGGAACTATAACCAACCCCCTCGCCTTATTTATCCGCAGACAACTACTTCCTTGGGCAAGTCTCAGCTGCCGGATCCTCAAACCTTGCTAGGCGTGACAATAACCTGTTATCTAATGAGAGCACTCGGGTCTAGAGAGAGAGAGATACACAGAGAATCCTTCTGAGGCCTGTCCCAGTGTGTAAGTAGCACAGAGGCTGATGCTATTGCATTCTTGTATGATAAATTATAGATTTTATTTTCTATGTGTTTTTAATGTTGATTAAGTGGCCTTTGTTCCACAACAGGAAAACTTTATAAAATAGTTGTTTCTCAATTAGGTATAGCTATAAACAGTACCCAAGCATTATTAAGCTATTTAAATGTAATATACACCATTGGTTTAAATTTAATATACGCAATCCATTCCTCATAATATGAACCATTCCAGGAGGGACAAAAATAAGATTTTAAACCTACCGGTAAATCTTTTTCTCGTAGTCCGTAGAGGATGCTGGGGACTCCGTAAGGACCATGGGGATAGACGGGCTCCGCAGGAGACATGGGCACTTTAAGAAAGACTTTAGATCTGGTGTGCACTGGCTCCTCCCTCTATGCCCCTCCTCCAGACCTCAGTTAGAGAAACTGTGCCCAGAGGAGACTGACAGTACGAGGAAAGGATTTTTGTTAATCCAAGGGCAAGATTCATACCAGCCACACCAATCACACCATATAACCTGTGATATACTATCCAGTTAACAGTATGAAAACGACATAGCATCAGTTCAAGACCAATGAGACTATAACATAACCCTTATTTAAGCAATAACTATATACAAGTCTTGCAGAAGTAGTCCGCACTTGGGACGAGAAAAAGATTTACCGGTAGGTTTAAAATCTTATTTTCTCTTACGTCCTAGAGGATGCTGGGGACTCCGTAAGGACCATGGGGATTATACCAAAGCTCCCAAACGGGCGGGAGAGTGCGGATGACTCTGCAGCACCGATTGAGCAAACAGGAGGTCCTCCTCAGCCAGGGTATCAAACTTATAGAACTTTTCAAAGGAGTTGGAACCCGACCAAGTAGTAGCTCGGCACAGCTGTAACGCCGAGATGCCTCGGACAGCCGCCCAAGAAGAGCCCACCTTCCTAGTGGAATGGGCCTTGACCGATTTAGGTAACGGCAATCCCGCCGTAGAATGCGCCTGCTGAATCGTGTTACAGATCCAGCGAGCAATAGTCTACTTTGAAGCAGGGGCACCAATCTTGTTGGTCGAATACATGACAAACAGTGCTTCTGTTTTTCTGACTGTAGCCGATCTGGCCACGTAAATTTTCAAAGCCCTTACCACACCAAGGGACTCGGGATCCTCCAAGTCACGCATAGCCACAGGCACCACAATAGATCATATGAAAGGATGAAACCACTTTTGGCAGGAATTGAGGACGGGTCCGCAATTCCGCTCTATCCATATGGAAAACCAGATAGGGGCTTTTATGTGATAAAGCCGCTAATTCCGACACTCGCCTAGCCGAAGCCAAGGCTAATAACATGACCACCTTCCAAGTGAGATTTTTCAACTCCACCATTTTAAGTGGTTCAAACCAGTGTGACGTAATGAAACATAACACCACGTTAAGGTCCCAAGGTGTCACCGGAGGTACAAAACGAGGCTGAATATGCAGTACTCACTTCACAAAAGTTTGTACTTCAGGGAGAGAGGCCAATTCCTTTTGAAAGAAAATGGATAAGGCCGAAATCTGAACCTTAATAGATCCTAATTTTAGGCCGAAATTCACTCCAGTTTGCAGGAAGTGAAGGAAATGGCCAAGATGGAATTCTTCCATAGGAGCATTCCTGGCCTCACACCAAGAAACATATTTTCGCCATATACGGTGATAATGTTTAGATGTCATGTCCTTCCTAGCCTTTATTAGCGTAGGAATGACCTCATCCGGAATACCCTTATCTGCTAGGATCCGGTATTCAACCGCCATGCCGTCCAACGCAGCCGCGGTAAGTCTTGGAATAGACAGGGCCCCTGTTGCAACAGGTCCTGTCTTAGAGGAAGAGGCCACGGATCTGCTGTGAGCATTTCCTGCAGATCCGGATACCAGGTCCTTCGTGGCCAATCTGGAACAATGAGGATTGTTCTCACTCCTCTTTTTCTTACTATTTTCAACACCTTGGGTATGAGAGGAAGAGGGGGAAATACATAGACCGACTGGAACACCCACGGTGTCACTAGGGCGTCTACAGCTACTGCTTGAGGGTCTCTTGACCTGGTGCAATACCTCTGTAGCTTCTTGTTGAGGCGGGACGCCATCATGTCTATCTGTGGCAGTTCCCACTGACTTGCAATCTGTGCGAAGGCTTCCTAAAGAAGTCCTCTCTTGGATGCAGGTCGTGTTTGCTGAGGAAGTCTGCTACTCAGTTGTCCATCCCGGAATGAACTGCTGAAAATGCGCTTACATGATTTTCTGCCCAGCGGAGAATCCTGGTGGCTTCTGCCATTTCCACTCTGCTCTTTGTGCCGCTTGGCGGTGTACATGAGCCACTGCAGTGATGTTGTCTGACTGGATCAGAACCGGTAGGTCACGAAGCAATGTTTCCGCTTGCCGAAGGGCGTTGTATATGGCCCTCAACTCCAGGATGTTGATTTGAATACAAGTTTTTTGACTTGACACAAAGACCTTGGAAGTTTCTTCCCTGTGTGACTGCTCCCACACCTCGGAGGCTCGCGTCCGTGGCTACCAGAATCCAGTCCTGGATGGCAAACCTGCGACCCTGCAGAAGGTGAGCACTCTGCAGCCACCATAGGAGAGACACCCTGGCCCTAGGGGACAGGGTGATTAACTGATGCATCTGTAGATGTGATCCGGACCACTTGTCTCGTAGATCCCATTGGAAAGTCCTCGCATGGAACCTGCCGAAGGGAATGGCCCCGTAAGATGCCACCATCTTTCCCAGGACCCGAGTGCAGTGATGCACTGACACCTGTTTTGACTTTAATAGGTTTTTTACCAGAGTCCTTAGTTCCTGGGCCTTCTCTATCGGAAGAAAAACCCATTTCTGGTCCTTATTCAGAATCATACCCAAGAAGGGCAGACGAGTCATAGGAACCAACTGTGACTTCGGGATATTGAGAATCCAGCCGAGTTGCTGTGACACCTTCAGCAAAAGTGACACACTGTTCAACAACTGCTCTTTTGATCTCGCCCTTATTAGGAGATCGTCCAAGTATGGGATAATTGTGACTCTTTGCTTGCGTAGGAGCACCATCATTTCCGCCAATTACCCTGAAATTGGTAATGACAATACTGTACCATAATTCTCAGGTACGCCTGATGGGGTGGATAAATGGGAACATGAAGGTATGCAGCCTTTATGTCTAGATACACCATAAAATCCTCCCCCTTCCAGGCTGGCGATGATCGCTCTGAGCAATTCCACCTTGAATTTGAACCTTTTCAAGTATAGGTTCGGAGATTTAAATTTTAAAATAGGTCTGACCGAACCGTCCGGTTTCGGGACTACAGCCAAGGTTGAGTAATATCCCCTTCCTTGTTGAAGGAGGGGAACCTTGAGCACCACCTGTTGGATATACAATGTGTGAATTGTATTTAAAGCCGGTAGGGCCGATAAGGAAAACCGGCGAGGAGGCACCTCTTCGAATTCCAGCTTGTAACCCTGAGAAACAATTTCTATTGCCCAGGGATCCACCTGTGAGTGAACTCAGATGTGGCTGAAGAGTCGAAGACGTGCTCCCACTGGGGCGGACTCTCTTAGCGTAGCCCCAGCGTCATGCGGTGGATTTAGTAGAGGCCGGGGAGGACTTCTGTTCCTGGGAACTAGCTGTGCCCTGCGCCCTTACCTCTGGTAAGAAAGGACGCTCCTCGTACTTTCTTGTTTTTCTGCGACCGAAAGAACTGCATTTGATAATGTCGTGCTTTCTTAAGCTGTGAGGGAATATAAGGCAAAAGATCAGATTTACCAGCTATAGCTGTGGAGACCAGGTCCGAGAGCCCTTCTCCACACAATTCCTCACCCTTGTAAGGCAAAACCTCCATATGCCTCTTTTAGTCGGCATCACCTGTCTACACGTCTAGCAGAAATCGACATAGCGTTGACTCTAGAACCCAGAATACCAATGTCTCTTTGAGTATGTCTTATATATAAGACAGCATCTTTTATATATCCTAAGGTCAATAACATGGTATCCTTATCTAGGGTTTCAATCTCCGCTGATAAGGTATCTGTCCACGCTGCTACAGCGCTATAAACCCATGCCGACACAATCGCCGGTCTGAGTAGTGTACCAGAATGTGTGTAAATGGACTTCAAAGTAGAGATGTGCACTTGAAATTTTTCGGGTTTTGTGTTTTGGTTTTGGGTTCGGTTCCGCGGCCGTGTTTTGGGTTCGACCGCGTTTTGGCAAAACCTCACCGAATTTTTTTTGTCGGATTCGGGTGTGTTTTGGATTCGGGTGTTTTTTTCAAAAAACACTAAAAAACAGCTTAAATCATAGAATTTGGGGGTCATTTTGATCCCAAAGTATTATTAACTTCAAAAACCATAATTTACACTCATTTTCAGTCTATTCTGAATACCTCACACCTCACAATATTATTTTTAGTCCTAAAATTTGCACCAAGGTCGCTGGATGACTAAGCTAAGCGACCCTAGTGGCCGACACAAACACCTGGCCCATCTAGGAGTGGCACTGCAGTGTCACGCAGGATGGCCCTTCCAAAAAACACTCCCCAAACAGCACATGACGCAAAGAAGAAAAGAGGCGCAATGAGGTAGCTGTGTGAGTAAGATAAGCGACCCTAGTGGCCGACACAAACACCTGGCCCATCTAGGAGTGGCACTGCAGTGTCACGCAGGATGGCCCTTCCAAAAAACACTCCCCAAACAGCACATGACGCAAAGAAAAAAAGAGGCGCAATGAGGTAGCTGTGTGAGTAAGATAAGCGACCCTAGTGGCCGACACAAACACCTGGCCCATCTAGGAGTGGCACTGCAGTGTCACGCAGGATGGCCCTTCCAAAAAACACTCCCCAAACAGCACATGACGCAAAGAAAAAAAGAGGCGCAATGAGGTAGCTGTGTGAGTAAGATAAGCGACCCTAGTGGCCGACACAAACACCTGGCCCATCTAGGAGTGGCACTGCAGTGTCACGCAGGATGGCCCTTCCAAAAAACACTCCCCAAACAGCACATGACGCAAAGAAAAAAAGAGGCGCAATGAGGTAGCTGTGTGAGTAAGATAAGCGACCCTAGTGGCCGACACAAACACCTGGCCCATCTAGGAGTGGCACTGCAGTGTCACGCAGGATGGCCCTTCCAAAAAACACTCCCCAAACAGCACATGATGCAAAGAAGAAAAAAAGAGGCGCAATGAGGTAGCTGTGTGAGTAAGCTAAGCGACCCTAGTGGCCGACACAAACACCTGGCCCATCTAGGAGTAGCACTGCAGTGTCACGCAGGATGGCCCTTCCAAAAAACACTCCCCAAACAGCACATGACGCAAAGAAGAAAAAAAGAGGCGCAATGAGGTAGCTGTGTGAGTATGCTAAGCGACCCTAGTGGCCGACACAAACACCTGGCCCATCTAGGAGTGGCACTGCAGTGTCACGCAGGATGGCCCTTCCAAAAAACACTCCCCAAACAGCACATGACGCAAAGAAAAAAAAGAGGCACAATGAGGTAGCTGTGTGAGTAAGATAAGCGACCCTAGTGGCCGACACAAACTCCTGGCCCATCTAGGAGTGGCACTGCAGTGTCATGCAGGATGGCCCTTCCAAAAAACACTCCCCAAACAGCACATGACGCAAAGAAGAAAAAAAGAGGCACAATGAGGTAGCTGTGTGAGTAAGCTAAGCGACCCTAATGGCCGACACAAACACCAGGCCCATCTAGGAGTGGCACTGCAGTGTCACGCAGGATGGCCCTTCCAAAAAACACTCCCCAAACAGCACATGACGCAAAGAAGAAAAAAAGAGGCGCAATGAGGTAGCTGTGTGAGTAAGCTAAGCGACCCTAGTGGCCGACACAAACACCTGGCCCATCTAGGAGTGGCACTGCAGTGTCACGCAGGATGGCCCTTCCAAAAAACACTCCCCAAACAGCACATGACGCAAAGAAAAAAAGAGGCGCAATGAGGTAGCTGTGTGAGTAAGATAAGCGACCCTAGTGGCCGACACAAACACCTGGCCCATCTAGGAGTGGCACTGCAGTGTCACGCAGGATGGCCCTTCCAAAAAACACTCCCCAAACAGCACATGACGCAAATAAAAATGAAAGAAAAAAGAGGTGCAAGATGGAATTGTCCTTGGGCCCTCCCACCCACCCTTATGTTGTATAAACAGGACATGCACACTTTAACCAACCCATCATTTCAGTGACAGGGTCTGCCACACGACTGTGACTGAAATGACGGGTTGGTTTGGACCCCACCAAAAAAGAAGCAATTAATCTCTCCTTGCACAAACTGGCTCTACAGAGGCAAGATGTCCACCTCATCATCATCCTCCGATATATCACCGTGTACATCCCGCTCCTCAGAGATTATCAATTCGTCCCCACTGGAATCCACCATTTCAGCTCCCTGTGTACTTTGTGGAGGCAATTGCTGCTGGTCAATGTCTCCACGGAGGAATTGATTATAATTCATTTTAATGAGCATCATCTTCTCCACATTTTCTGGAAGTAACCTCGTACGCCGATTGCTGACAAGGTGAGCGGCGGCACTAAACACTCTTTCGGAGTACACACTTGTGGGAGGGCAACTTAGGTAGAATAAAGCCAGTTTGTGCAAGGGCCTCCAAATTGCCTCTTTTTCCTGCCAGTATAAGTACGGACTGTCTGACGTGCCTACTTGGATGCGGTCACTCATATAATCCTCCACCATTCTTTCAATGGGGAGAGAATCATATGCAGTGACAGTAGACGACATGTCCGTAATCGTTGTCAGGTCCTTCAGTCCGGACCAGATGTCAGCATCAGCAGTCGCTCCAGACTGCCCTGCATCACCGCCAGCGGGTGGGCTCGGAATTCTGAGCCTTTTCCTCGCACCCCCAGTTGCGGGAGAATGTGAAGGAGGAGATGTTGACAGGTCGCGTTCCGCTTGACTTGACAATTTTGTCACCAGCAGGTCTTTGAACCCCAGCAGACTTGTGTCTGCCGGAAAGAGAGATCCAAGGTAGGTTTTAAATCTAGGATCGAGCACGGTGGCCAAAATGTAGTGCTCTGATTTCAACAGATTGACCACCCGTGAATCCTCGTTAAGCGAATTAAGGGCTCCATCCACAAGTCCCACATGCCTAGCGGAATCGCTCCCTTTTAGCTCCTCCTTCAATGCCTCCAGCTTCTTCTGCAAAAGCCTGATGAGGGGAATGACCTGACTCAGGCTGGCAGTGTCTGAACTGACTTCACGTGTGGCAAGTTCAAAAGGTTGCAGAACCTTGCACAACGTTGAAATCATTCTCCACTGCGCTTGAGACAGGTACATTCCACCTCCTATATCGTGCTCAATTGTATAGGCTTGAATGGCCTTTTGCTGCTCCTCCAACCTCTGAAGCATATATAGGGTTGAATTCCACCTCGTTACCACTTCTTGCTTCAGATGATGGCAGGGCAGGTTCAGGCGTTTTTGGTGGTGCTCCAGTCTTCTGTACGTGGTGCCTGTACGCCGAAAGTGTCACGCAATTCTTCTGGCCACCGACAGCATCTCTTGCACGCCCCTGTCGTTTTTTAAAAAATTCTGCACCACCAAATTCAAGGTATGTGCAAAACATGGGACGTGCTGGAATTTGCCCAAATTTAATGCACACACAATATTGCTGGCGTTGTCCGATGCCACAAATCCACAGGAGAGTCCAATTGGGGTAAGCCATTCCGCGATGATCTTCCTCAGTTGCCGTAAGAGGTTTTCAGCTGTGTGCGTATTCTGGAAACCGGTGATACAAAGCGTAGCCTGCCTAGGAAAGAGTTGGCGTTTGCGAGATGCTGCTACTGGTGCCGCCGCTGCTGTTCTTGCGGCGGGAGTCCATACATCTACCCAGTGGGCTGTCACAGTCATATAGTCCTGACCCTGCCCTGCTCCACTTGTCCACATGTCCGTGGTTAAGTGGACATTGGGTACAACTGCATTTTTTAGGACACTGGTGAGTCTTTTTCTGACGTCCGTGTACATTCTCGGTATCGCCTGCCTAGAGAAGTGGAACCTAGATGGTATTTGGTAACGGGGGCACACTACCTCAAGAAATTGTCTAGTTCCCTGTGAACTAACGGCGGATACCGGACGCACGTCTAACACCAACATAGTTGTCAAGGCCTCAGTTATCCGCTTTGCAACAGGATGACTGCTGTGATATTTCATCTTCCTCGCAAAGGACTGTTGGACAGTCAATTGCTTGGTGGAAGTAGTAAAAGTGGGCTTACGACTTCCCCTCTGGGATGACCATCGACTCCCAGCAGCAACAACAGCAGCGCCAGCAGCAGTAGGCGTTACACGCAAGGATGCATCGGAGGAATCCCAGGCAGGAGAGGACTCGTCAGAATTGCCAGTGACATGGCCTGCAGGACTATTGGCATTCCTGGGGAAGGAGGAAATTGACACTGAGGGAGTTGGTGGGGTGGTTTGCGTGAGCTTGGTTACAAGAGGAAGGGATTTACTGGTCAGTGGACTGCTTCCGCTGTCGCCCAAAGTTTTTGAACTTGTCACTGACTTATTATGAATGCGCTGCAGGTGACGTATAAGGGAGGATGTTCCGAGGTGGTTAACGTCCTTACCCCTACTTATTACAGCTTGACAAAGGCAACACACGGCTTGACAAATGTTGTCCGCATTTCTGTTGAAATACTTCCACACCGAAGAGCTGATTTTTTTGGTATTTTCACCAGGCATGTCAACGGCCCTATTCCTCCCACGGACAACAGGTGTCTCCCCGGGTGCCTGACTTAAACAAACCACCTCACCATCAGAATCCTCCTTGTCAATTTCCTCCCCAGCGCCAGCAACACCCATATCCTCCTCATCCTGGTGTACTTCAACACTGACATCTTCAATCTGACTTTCAGGAACTGGACTGCGGGTGCTCCTTCCAGCACTTGCAGGGGGCGTGCAAATGGTGGAAGGCGCATGCTCTTCACGTCCAGTGTTGGGAAGGTCAGGCATCGCAACCGACACAATTGGACTCTCCTTGTGGATTTGGGATTTCGAAGAACGCACAGTTCTTTGCGGTGCTTTTGCCAGCTTGAGTCTTTTCAGTTTTCTAGCGAGAGGCTGAGTGCTTCCATCCTAATGTGAAGCTGAACCACTAGCCATGAACATAGGCCAGGGCCTCAGCCGTTCCTTGCCACTCCGTGTGGTAAATGGCATATTGGCAAGTTTACGCTTCTCCTCCGACAATTTTATTTTAGATTTTGGAGTCCTTTTTTTACTGATATTTGGTGTTTTGGATTTTACATGCTCTGTACTATGACATTGGGCATCGGCCTTGGCAGACGACGTTGCTGGCATTTCATCGTCTCGGCCATGACTAGTGGCAGCAGCTTCAGCACGAGGTGGAAGTGGATCTTGATCTTTCCCTAATTTTGGAACCTCAACATTTTTGTTCTCCATATTTTAATAGGCACAACTAAAAGGCACCTCAGGTAAACAATGGAGATGGATGGATACTAGTATACTTATGGATGGACCAGCGACTGCCGACACAGAGGTAGCTACAGCCGTGGACTACCGTACTGTGTCTGCTGCTAATATAGACTGGATGATAATGAGATGAAATTAATATATATATATATATATATAATATCACTAGTACTGCAGCCGGACAGGTATATATATTTATTATGTAATGACTGATGACGGACCTGCTGGACACTGTCAGCTCAGCAGCACCGCAGACTGCTACAGTAAGCTACTATAGTAGTATGTATCAAGAGGAAAGAAAAAAAAAAAACCACGGGTAGGTGGTATACAATTATGGATGGACCAGCGACTGCCGACACAGAGGTAGCTACAGCCGTGGACTACCGTACTGTGTCTGCTGCTAATATAGACTGGATGATAATGAGATGAAATTAATATATATATATATATATAATATCACTAGTACTGCAGCCGGACAGGTATATATATTTATTATGTAATGACTGATGACAGACCTGCTGGACACTGTCAGCTCAGCAGCACCGCAGACTGCTACAGTAAGCTACTATAGTAGTATGTATCAAGAAGAAAGAAAAAAAAAAAACACGGGTAGGTGGTATACAATTATGGATGGACCAGCGACTGCCGACACAGAGGTAGCTACAGCCGTGGACTACCGTACTGTGTCTGCTGCTAATATAGACTGGATGATAATGAGATGAAATTAATATATATATATATATATATATATAAAGTCACATGCCAAACACTCGAGATGAGAGTTGAGACAGAACCAGCACTCTGTGTAATTTTCAAAATAGTTTTTACTCCAAGCCGTGTTTCCAAACATGGGTAATCACATCGACATCAGCATGAAAGACAAAGGCATATACTCATCACTGGTAACTTCCCAAACAGCCGTTTTCGGTGAACAACCTTCCTCAGGGGAATAACCATGCATATGATCTAGCTGCCATGTGAAAAAAGTGCTTGTGTGCCGTGCAACTATTGCATCAATTGTGAGCCTCTTTTATGTGCTCACAATATAGTACTCACCACCAACACCTGGAGTCCAGTGTCGCCCCAGTGGGGCCCATCCCACCGTTGTCCATGCACCCGGAGATGCAAGCCGTGGAACGCACGCCGGTTACCACGTGACCGGAAGTTCCGGCACGTGGAGCGCAGGTTGCGTGTCACACGGCGGAAGTATCCCCAGACGGTGCAGTGCAAGTTGGTAAGAGGTCCACGGGCAACAAAAAACAGTCCCCCATGGTCCTGGTGGCGATAACTAGAATACAACAACACTAAATCCACCATAAAGTGCAAAGTTGGCTGCAAAAGTAACATAATTATGAGCAGTAATTATATCATAAGGACAACAATTATATACACAGGACACTACTGTGTCAACAAAGTTAAATAGTGTAAAAGTAATATAGAATGCTCATAGAGATGTTATTATGTAACTAATGTACAAAAAAGAAAAACAATAATAACCCAAAAAGAATGAAGAACGTTGCATTAGACATAAGGGATAATGAGTAGAAACTACAAATATAGAAACACAGAGATACACAAAGAAAAAAGCAGTAAGTTTCATAATATTATGAATGTAGTAGACACACCAATCATAGTGTCCACCAGCAAATCGAGGATTCCATCAGAACACTGCACCCTAAATAAACTATCAACGAAAAAATTCATAAAGTCCATAGGGCATCATGGTGTCCATCAGGTCACTACATCCTACAGAAAGGGTATCATAGAGAATTCTTCGTTAAGCCCATGGGGCGTCATGGAGTCCATCTGATATATCCATCGACATTCTTGCTGAAGTAGCAATCTATGTCTGTCCCCTCCCCTCCTTAAGGGGGGTACATGATCAATCGGCATATAGGTGAAGTCGCTCAGTTTATGCCCAGCAGAGACAAAATGCTTAGCAACAGGAGGTGTGCTGCCATCAACCTTCTGATAAGCTTTTTTAATCGAGGATCTATGCATGGCAATTCGCTCTTTGAGCATCCGTATGGTTTTACCAATATAGAGCTTCTTGCAAGGGCAAGCAATCATATATGTCACATACTTGGTTTCGCAGGTCATTCTGTGTTTCAGGGTATATTTGGTACCCTTATACGGATGATAGCAGAACTTGCCAGTTAACATAAAGCTACAGTTAACGCATCCGTGGCATCGGTAAGCGCCAGATTGAAGCTGTAGCCACTGAGTTCCTCTGCCCACACGTGGGCTAATGTCCGAGAAGGTTATGCGTTCCTTCATATTACGACTTCGTCGGTAGCAGAAGAGTGGCAGCTGTTCACAATATTGCCCCATCACAGGATCTGTTTGTAGTATATGCCAGTGTCTGCGTATGGATTGTCGGGCATCATTTGATGAAATCGAGTATGTACTGGCAAACACCAGTCGCTCAGAGTCGGATTTTGCCCGAGGTTGTAGTAGATCCTCACGTGAAAGTTGCATGCACTTGTCAATAGCTTGGCATACTTCAGTCTTCTGGTAACCCCTACTAATGAAATTGTCACCCATCCTGGTGAGTGCCTCACGTAGTGTCCTCCGATCAGAGGTGATCCTGGCAACACGAACCAGTTGGGAATAGGGTAAACCCCTCTTCAATGCCATGGGGTGAAAACTCGATGCAAGTAGGAGAGAGTTCTTATCAGTGGGCTTCCTGTATATCTCTGTAATTATGGAGCCATCCTGCACTCGTACAGTCACATCAAGGAAATTGATCACAGATGTATCATGGGTGCAGGTGAATCTGATGGATCCCGAGATGCTGTTGAGTGTATCAACAAAATCAAGCAACCTCCGTTCACCCCAGTCCACAGCATAAACAGGTCATCAATGTAACGAACGTAAAAACTAATATACCTGGAAAAAATGGAATTACCCATAATATATCTCTGTTCATATTGATACATGAACAGGTTGGCATACGATGGGGCCATATTGGACCCCATCGCAGTGCCCTTCAGTTGTAAATAAAACGAGTTATTAAACAAAAAATAATTTTTGTGAAGTATAACTTCCATCAATAACAAAATAAATTCCAATGGGGGACCCTCATACTGTGGACTGAGGGAGACGGATTCTTTAACAGCAGACAGACCCTCGGCATGCCCAATGTTGGTGTATAAGCTGGTGACATCCAGCGTCACCAGCATACAACCACTTGGGAGCGGACCAACAGCATTCAACTTAGAAAGAAAATCAGTGGTATCCCTGATATAGTACGGGGTAGCCTGTACCACTGGTTGAAGATGGAAATCAATAAATTGGGAGATTGGTTGACCCAAGGACCCACGGGAGGAGATGATAGGCCTTCCCGGGGGTTTGGAGAGAGATTTATGCACTTTTGGCAAAGTGTATATTAAAGGGATTTTGGGAAAATCCTGTCTTAAGAAATCGGTGGTAGGTTCATCAATCCAACCATTGATAAGGCCTAGAGAGATAATTGAATCAATTTCTCTCTTATACCTTTCTGTCGGATCGCTGGGAAGAGGTTTGTAGCATTGTGTGTCAGACAGTTGCGATAATCCTGAGATCATCATACGCCCCGCAGATAAGGGCGGGGCAATTGTAATGATGAATCGCCAGGATTATATTGACGAGATCCTACGGCAACTGTCTGACACACAATGCTGCAAACCTCTTCCCAGCGATCCGACAGAAAGGTATAAGAGAGAAATTGATTCAATTATCTCTCTAGGCCTTATCAATGGTTGGATTGATGAACCTACCACCGATTTCTTAAGACAGGATTTTCCCAAAATCCCTTTAATATACACTTTGCCAAAAGTGCATAAATCTCTCTCCAAACCCCCGGGAAGGCCTATCATCTCCTCCCGTGGGTCCTTGGGTCAACCAATCTCCCAATTTATTGATTTCCATCTTCAACCAGTGGTACAGGCTACCCCGTACTATATCAGGGATACCACTGATTTTCTTTCTAAGTTGAATGCTGTTGGTCCGCTCCCAAGTGGTTGTATGCTGGTGACGCTGGATGTCACCAGCTTATACACCAACATTGGGCATGCCGAGGGTCTGTCTGCTGTTAAAGAATCCGTCTCCCTCAGTCCACAGTATGAGGGTCCCCCATTGGAATTTATTTTGTTATTGATGGAAGTTATACTTCACAAAAATTATTTTTTGTTTAATAACTCGTTTTATTTACAACTGAAGGGCACTGCGATGGGGTCCAATATGGCCCCATCGTATGCCAACCTGTTCATGTATCAATATGAACAGAGATATATTATGGGTAATTCCATTTTTTCCAGGTATATTAGTTTTTACGTTCGTTACATTGATGACCTGTTTATGCTGTGGACTGGGGGTGAACGGAGGTTGCTTGATTTTGTTGATACACTCAACAGCATCTCGGGATCCATCAGATTCACCTGCACCCATGATACATCTGTGATCAATTTCCTTGATGTGACTGTACGAGTGCAGGATGGCTCCATAATTACAGAGATATACAGGAAGCCCACTGATAAGAACTCTCTCCTACTTGCATCGAGTTTTCACCCCATGGCATTGAAGAGGGGTTTACCCTATTCCCAACTGGTTCGTGTTGCCAGGATCACCTCTGATCGGAGGACACTACGTGAGGCACTCACCAGGATGGGTGACAATTTCATTAGTAGGGGTTACCAGAAGACTGAAGTATGCCAAGCTATTGACAAGTGCATGCAACTTTCACGTGAGGATCTACTACAACCTCGGGCAAAATCCGACTCTGAGCGACTGGTGTTTGCCAGTACATACTCGATTTCATCAAATGATGCCCGACAATCCATACGCAGACACTGGCATATACTACAAACAGATCCTGTGATGGGGCAATATTGTGAACAGCTGCCACTCTTCTGCTACCGACGAAGTCGTAATATGAAGGAACGCATAACCTTCTCGGACATTAGCCCACGTGTGGGCAGAGGAACTCAGTGGCTACAGCTTCAATCTGGCGCTTACCGATGCCACGGATGCGTTAACTGTAGCTTTATGTTAACTGGCAAGTTCTGCTATCATCCGTATAAGGGTACCAAATATACCCTGAAACACAGAATGACCTGCGAAACCAAGTATGTGACATATATGATTGCTTGCCCTTGCAAGAAGCTCTATATTGGTAAAACCATACGGATGCTCAAAGAGCGAATTGCCATGCATAGATCCTCGATTAAAAAAGCTTATCAGAAGGTTGATGGCAGCACACCTCCTGTTGCTAAGCATTTTGTCTCTGCTGGGCATAAACTGAGCGACTTCACCTATATGCCGATTGATCATGTTCCCCCCTTAAGGAGGGGAGGGGACAGACATAGATTGCTACTTCAGCAAGAATGTCGATGGATATATCAGATGGACTCCATGACGCCCCATGGGCTTAACGAAGAATTCTCTATGATACCCTTTCTGTAGGATGTAGTGACCTGATGGACACCATGATGCCCTATGGACTTTATGAATTTTTTCGTTGATAGTTTATTTAGGGTGCAGTGTTCTGATGGAATCCTCGATTTGCTGGTGGACACTATGATTGGTGTGTCTACTACATTCATAATATTATGAAACTTACTGCTTTTTTCTTTGTGTATCTCTGTGTTTCTATATTTGTAGTTTCTACTCATTATCCCTTATGTCTAATGCAACGTTCTTCATTCTTTTTGGGTTATTATTGTTTTTCTTTTTTGTACATTAGTTACATAATAACATCTCTATGAGCATTCTATATTACTTTTACACTATTTAACTTTGTTGACACAGTAGTGTCCTGTGTATATAATTGTTGTCCTTATGATATAATTACTGCTCATAATTATGTTACTTTTGCAGCCAACTTTGCACTTTATGGTGGATTTAGTGTTGTTGTATTCTAGTTATCGCCACCAGGACCATGGGGGACTGTTTTTTGTTGCCCGTGGACCTCTTACCAACTTGCACTGCACCGTCTGGGGATACTTCCGCCGTGTGACACGCAACCTGCGCTCCACGTGCCGGAACTTCCGGTCACGTGGTAACCGGCGTGCGTTCCACGGCTTGCGTCTCCGGGTGCATGGACAACGGTGGGATGGGCCCCACTGGGGCGACACTGGACTCCAGGTGTTGGTGGTGAGTACTATATTGTGAGCACATAAAAGAGGCTCACAATTGATGCAATAGTTGCACGGCACACAAGCACTTTTTTCACATGGCAGCTAGATCATATGCATGGTTATTCCCCTGAGGAAGGTTGTTCACCGAAAACGGCTGTTTGGGAAGTTACCAGTGATGAGTATATGCCTTTGTCTTTCATGCTGATGTCGATGTGATTACCCATGTTTGGAAACACGGCTTGGAGTAAAAACTATTTTGAAAATTACACAGAGTGCTGGTTCTGTCTCAACTCTCATCTCGAGTGTTTGGCATGTGACTTTATTCATGAATTAACCGGACACCTGCTTTTTAATTAATGGAGAGTGTCAGTGCGGCTTCCCGGGACTCAGTTCTGTGACTTTGCTATATATATATATATATATATATATATATATATATAATATCACTAGTACTGCAGCCGGACAGGTATATATATTTATTATGTAATGACTGATGACGGACCTGCTGGACACTGTCAGCTCAGCAGCACCGCAGACTGCTACAGTAAGCTACTATAGTAGTATGTATCAAGAAGAAAGAAAAAAAAAAAAACCACGGGTAGGTGGTATACAATTATGGATGGACCAGCGACTGCCGACACAGAGGTAGCTACAGCCGTGGACTACCGTACTGTGTCTGCTGCTAATATAGACTGGATGATAATGAGATGAAATTAATATATATATATATATATAATATCACTAGTACTGCAGCCGGACAGGTATATATATTTATTATGTAATGACTGATGACGGACCTGCTGGACACTGTCAGCTCAGCAGCACCGCAGACTGCTACAGTAAGCTACTATAGTAGTATGTATCAAGAAGAAAGAAAAAAAAAAAAAACACGGGTAGGTGGTATACAATTATGGATGGACCAGCGACTGCCGACACAGAGGTAGCTACAGCCGTGGACTACCGTACTGTGTCTGCTGCTAATATAGACTGGATGATAATGAGATGAAATTAATATATATATATATATATAATATCACTAGTACTGCAGCCGGACAGGTATATATATTTATTATGTAATGACTGATGACGGACCTGCTGGACACTGTCAGCTCAGCAGCACCGCAGACTGCTACAGTAAGCTACTATAGTAGTATGTATCAAGAAAAAAAAAAAAAAAAACACGGGTAGGTGGTATACAATTATGGATGGACCAGCGACTGCCGACACAGAGGTAGCTACAGCCGTGGACTACCGTACTGTGTCTGCTGCTAATATAGACTGGATGATAATGAGATGAAATTAATATATATATATATATAATATCACTAGTACTGCAGCCGGACAGGTATATATATTTATTATGTAATGACTGATGACGGACCTGCTGGACACTGTCAGCTCAGCAGCACCGCAGACTGCTACAGTAAGCTACTATAGTAGTATGTATCAAGAAGAAAGAAAAGAAAAAAAACACGGGTAGGTGGTATACAATTATGGATGGACCAGCGACTGCCGACACAGAGGTAGCTACAGCCGTGGACTACCGTACTGTGTCTGCTGCTAATATAGACTGGATGATAATGAGATGAAATTAATATATATATATATAATATCACTAGTACTGCAGCCGGACAGGTATATATATTTATTATGTAATGACTGATGACGGACCTGCTGGACACTATCAGCTCAGCAGCACCGCAGACTGCTACAGTAAGCTACTATAGTAGTATGTATCAAGAAGAAAGAAAAAAAAAAAAAACACGGGTAGGTGGTATACAATTATATATATATTATATACAATTATATATATATATATATATTAAACTGGTGGTGATTAATTAAACTGGTGGTCAGGTCACCGGTCACACTATCAGCAACTTGCAAGTAGTACTCCTAAGCAGACAATCACAATATATATACTGGTGGTCAGTGTGGTCACAATGGCAGTGTGGCATTCTGGCAGCAAAAGTGTGCACTGTACGTTAAAATATGTACTCCTGCTCTCAGACTCTAACTGCTCCCCACTGTCTCCCCCACAAGTCAGATATACAGTCACACTATCACTTCAGCAAGTAGTAGTACTCCTCCTAATGCTCCCCAAAATTACTAAAGTAAATACTGTGTCTCTCTCTACTCTAGTCTCACTCTCTTCTCTATAAACGGAGAGGACGCCAGCCACGTCCTCTCCCTATCAATCTCAATGCACGTGTGAAAATGGCGGCGACGCGTGGCTCCTTATATAGAATCCGAGTCTCGCGATAGAATCCGAGCCTCGCGAGAATCCGACAGCGGGATGATGATGTTCGGGCGCGCTCGGGTTAACCGAGCAAGGCGGGAAGATCCGAGTCGCTCGGACCCGTGTAAAAAAACATGAAGTTCGGGCGGGTTCGGATTCCGAGGAACCGAACCCGCTCATCTCTACTTCAAAGTACTTTTCTGCATGCTATCTGCAGGATCCCTGAGGGTAGCTGTATCTTGGTATGTCAGCGCTACCTTTTGGGTAAACATGTCAACGCCTTGTCCACCCTAGGGGAGGATTCCCATCGTATCCTGGCCCTAGCAGGGAAAGGATACGCCATGAGAATTCTTTTGGGAAACTGCAGTTTCTTGTCTGGAGATTCCCTCTCTTTTTCACACAATTCACTTGGTTCATAAGAGGGGGGAAATGTTATCTTCCCCTTAAACATGTGTACCCTCGTGTCAGGGACAGATGGGTCATCAGTGATATGCAAAACATCTTTTATTACAATAATCATATATTGAATACTTTTCTGCCAGTTTTGGCTGTAACTTTGCATCATCGTAGTCGACACTGGAGTCAGACTCCGTGTCGGTATCAGTGTCTATTATTTTGGATAGTGGGCGTTTTGAGACTCTGACGGTCCCTGCGACATAGGGACAGACATGGGTAGATTCCCTGTCTGTTCTCTAATCTTTTGTGCAATAAATTTACCTCAGCACTTAATTCCACATATCCAGTCAGGTGTCGGCGTTGTCGATGGAGACACCACACACACACACATTTGCTCCATCTCTTCCTTAGAAGAGCCTTTTACCTCAGACATGTCGACACACACATACCAACACACCACACACTCAGGGAATCCTCTTATCTGAATACAGTTCCCCCACAAGGCCCTTTGGAGAGACAGAGAGAGAGTATGCCAGCACACACCCAGCGCTAATACCCCAGGAAAAAACACACAATGTGTTTACCCAGTAGCGCTGTAATACTATTATTTGCTGCCAATTTTGTGCCCTCCCCCCTCTTCTCTGAAACCCCCTTTCACCGTGGATAAGCAGGGGAGAGTCCGGGGAGCTTCCTCTCAGCTGTGCTGTGGAGAAAATGGCGCTGGTGAGTGCTGAGGTAGAAGCCCCGCCCCCTCGGCGGCGGGCTTCTGTCCCGCTTAAATATAATAAAAACTGGCGGGGCTCTTTATATATACCGTGCCTAGCTGTATATATATATATCTTTTGCCAGAAATGAGGTTTATATTGCTGTCCAGGGCGCCCTCCCCTGCGCCCTGCACCCTTACAGTGACTGCCGTGTGTGAGGTGTGTGGGAGCAATGGCGCACAGCTGCACTGCTGTGCATTACCTCAGTGAAGATCATGAAGTCTTCTGCCACCTCTGAAGTCTTCTTTTCTTCTCATACTCACCCGGCTTCTATCTTCCGGCTCTGTGAGGAGGACGGCGGCGCGGATCCGGGACGAACTCCAGGGTGAGACCTGTGTTCTGACTCCCTCTGGAGCTAATGGTGTCCAGTAGCATAAGAAGCAGAGCCTTGAATCCCACAGAAGTAGGTCTGCTTCTCTCCCCTCAGTCCCTCGATGCAGGGAGTCTGTTGCCAGCAGGCTCCCTGAAAATAAAAAACCTAACAAATATACTTTCTGTCAGAAAGCTCAGGAGAGCTCTCTGAAAAGCACCCAGTCTGCACTGGGCACAGTATCAAACTGAGGTCTGGAGGAGGGGCATAGAGGGAGGAGCCAGTGCACACCAGATCTAAAGTCTTTCTTAAAGTGCCCATGTCTCCTGCGGAGCCCGTCTATCCCCATGGTCCTTACGGAGTACCCAGCATCCTCTAGGACATAAGAGAAATGCTCTCTACCTGGGCTTTCCTCTTAATTTATGATTGCCATCACCTCTGTTGAAATACCTTTATCAATTAAATAGTTCAACACAGGTGACGCCAGTCGTATCTTAAGAGGGAAGTCCAGGTAAAGTGCATTTTGTCCCTTCTGGAATGGGTCATGTTGGGAGGTATGCACAATATAATATACAACCCTATTCCCCCGGGCCCCCCTGTCTTAAGTGCCCCAGGGCCCCCCCAAGTCTTAATCCAGCGCTGTTTAGGAAAGGTCAGGAGGTCAGGGCTGACTTGTGTTATTATACAGTTTACTGTACAATTAATATAAAATCATTTTTTTAACTGATTTTTTTTTTAAATAAAGATCGTTCACATAAATAAATGCATATTGTTCCCTGGAAAAGCTCATAAGAGGCTTTTTTTTTGCTTTTGTCATCTTTTATGAGTTTTCTTCAGTCCATTAAAAAGAAGTGCTGTAAATCAGACTTTCAAGGATATGTAACAGCCTTGAACAGTATCTGTTATACAATAGTGCAATATGTGATTTGCCATTGTCCACATTCTGAAAACGAATGGACCTATTAAGAATACTGTATCATCTAACAATATTAGAGGTTACATGTGTCACACAGGAATTATTGAAAAAAGCCGGCATTATGTAACCGGAGCAGCATGCCACCTTTTCCAGAACAATGCTTATTGTTACTGCTGAAAACCTTCTTCTCTGATTTCTTATTTTTGAATTATTGTGCATTTAGATTATGTAGATTAGTGATAACAGTGAGAATTTACTGCAGTTATAATCTGAGGAATACAGTGATAGACAAAGCAAAAGTCACACGGATTCCACCATTTCTGCATACAAAAATGGATGTTTTAAAGCAGGAGATCTCAACTCCAAGCTGAGCTGGATTTAGACCTCATGGGGCCCTAGGCAAGATAACGGTTTAGGGCCCCCCTACATCAAACAATCAGTCCATAGCAGTATACCGTATGTTCTTTCCTGATTCATGCCCCTTACATTATTTGTCATGTTACTTGCTTGTATAAAACTTTTTAAAGCTTTAAACATTACAGACATTACAAACAAAAGGAACATAAAAACATAGTGTGGCATACTGGGGCCGATTTAGACCTGATCGCTGCTGTGCGTTTTCATTCGCACAGCAGGCGATCAGGTCTGAACTGCGCATGCCAATGCACTGCAATGCGCAGGCGCGAAGGTCCGCAGCGCCGGGGAGTGCCGGGCAGTGACGGGATCATGCGAAAAATCCAATTGCACCAGTGAACGCAAGGAGATTGACAGGAAGAGGGCGTTTGTGGGTCGCAACTGACCGTTTTTGAGGAGTGTCTGAAAAAATGCAGGAGGGAACAGCCGTTTGGAGGGAGGGTTTCTGACGTCAGCTCCGGCCCTGATCATCGCAGCGGCTGAGTAAGTCCTGTGGCTGTGCAGAGACTGCACAAACTGCTGTTGTGCAGGTCTCCTACACATGCGATCGCACACCTGCACAGCGAATTCCCCCTCTTCCTGTAGGCGGCGACTACCTGATCGCAGGGATGCAAAGAACGCACCCTAGCAATCAGGTCTGAATTACCCCCTTTGTGCATACACCATATGCCACACACATAGTCATAGGCATGGGAGGTGCTTGGTGCGCCCAGTCACCCACTAAACTCTGGCACCCCCTGACATACGCCTGTAGCAGCAAATGATCGGCGAGTGTGTCGATCTATTCCTGTGTTCCACCCGCTACACCCACCCGCTATGCCTGCCAGCTACACCCAATCAGCAGGCCCGGCGACAGGGGGACAGACATTCAGCTGCATCCACTACACTGGTAAACAAGACTGCTAGGAAGGAGGAAGGTGAAGGATAGAGGAGGAAGTAGTTGTCTATGGACACTGGCGTTGAGAAGCGCTCAGCGGCAAGCGCACACACTTGTAATGTATTATATATGTACTATATAATATTATATGATGTGTTTGGGGGCAATATACTGTATGTTACATAATGTGTTGGGGGCAGTTTTTGGCATATAATGTGTTTGGGGGGTACTAATTGTCACATAATGTGTTTGGGGACACTTTGAGGCATATAATGTGTTTGGGGACACTTTGAGGCATATAATGTGTTTGGGGGTACTGATTGTCACATAATGTATTCGGGGCATTTGAGGGATATAATGTGTTTGGGGGGCGCTGTGTGGCATATAATGTGACTTTTCATTGTGTAGTTGACACACTGTATGAGTTACAGTGTGAATAATCTGAGTTTTCTTTGGTGCTATAGCATTCACCTGTATCTACCAGGAAGGAATGGTGTCCCCAAAAAGATGTGAGTACATGGCCCCAAGATTTCTGTTGCCGGCCCTGCTGGTCAGTACTATATTACTGGCCGCTGGACAGCCAGATGCCGGGTTAATCACGGCTCTGTCTCTAACTGTGTGACGTGACGCAATGATGTCACACGGTGTGCCTTCAATCCTCATGTGCCACGCCAACGCCACTATGGAGGAGCAGCATACAGTGTTCCTCTTAGGAAGGAGACAGAGGAGGACAAATTAAATAGAATTTATTGACTTAATGAATCAGCCAACAGTTGTTCAGCAGTACTGTCTGTCACTATGAGTGAGTGGTATAACATAAGTTTCGGCTCATTCTGTGTGGCATAATGTGAATTTGACTCATATCATGTGGCATAATGTGAATTTTGGCTCTTACTGTGTGGCATAATGTGAATTTCAGTTCATACTGTGTGGCTTAATGTGAATCTCAGCGGATACGGTGTGGTGTAATGTGAATTTCAGCTCATACAGTGTGGCGTAATGTGAACTGCGGCTCATACTGCGTGGCATAATGTGAATTTTGCACGTACACAATGTGCCACACATCAGTGTCCTCAATACAAAAATTATTTGATATTATAATTTATAATTTCTCACATGAACAAAAGAGCATCAATATACTGGGGGCTATTCAGAGTTGTTAGAAAACAAACAAAGTTAGCAATTGGACAAACCATGTTGCACTGCAGGTGGGGCAGATGTAACATGTGCAGAGAGATTTAGATTTGGGTGGGTTATATTGTTGCTGTTCATGGTAAATACTGTCTGCTTTATTTTTACACTGCAATTTATATTTCAGTTTAAACACACTCCACCCAAATCTAAATCTCTCTGCACATGTTACTTCTGCCCCACCGGCAGTGCAACATGGTTTTGACCATTAGTGTGCTTTTTTGGTTTGCTAACAACTCTGAATAACCCCCACTGTACCTTATAAAATCATACAGTTCCTAGCAGGAAATACAGCACAGGCGGAGGAGAGGTTAGGGTTATGGGTGAAGTCAGGGTTGGGCTGTGGGAAGGGAGGTTAGAGATAGGCTGCAGGAGGGTAGGTTAGGATTAGGCAGCTGGAGGGAAGGTTAGGGTATGGGAGTGGAGTGTTGGGCTGTGGAAGGGAAGGTTAGGGTTAGGCACCGAGGGGACAGTCAGGGTTTAGCTATGGGAGGGGCGGTTAGGGTGTTGGAGGAGATATTAGGGTTAGGCTGTGGGAGGGGAAGTTATGGCTAGGCACCGGGGGTATGGTCAGGCTTTGGGAGAGGAAGTTAGGGGGGAGGTTAGGTTTAAGCTGCAGGAGGGAAGGTAATTGTGTGGATGTGGAGGGTTAGGCTGTGGGAGGCAGGTTAGGATTAGGCTGCAGGAGGGAAGGTTAAGGTGTGGGAGTGGAGGGTTAGGGGGCGGTTAGGGTTAGGCTGTGGGAGAGGAGTTTAGGGTTAGGGGGAAGGCAGGATTAGGCTGCAGGAGGGAAGGTTAGGTTTTGGAAGTGGAGGTTTAGGCTGCAGGAGGAGTGGGTTATGGAAAGGCTGCGGGAGGGGAGGTTTGGATTAGGCTGCAGGAGAGAAGGATACAGTATGGTGTGGGGCATTAGGCTGTGGATTTAGACTCAACTCTGATAAAACTTTAATCACCCCCCCCGCCCCCCCCCCCCCCCCACACACACACACACACACACACACACACACACATCTATTCTCACCAAAAGAAGACATTTAGCAGCAGTTTAACAGTCAGCATGTGGTCAGGAGTGGGTGGAGCTAATTGTGAGTGACAGGCTGGGAGTCCAAGCCAAGAGTAGGACCCTAGAAGAGTGAGGAAGTGGCCCCGACACTGCCTGCATGTGCCATAACTGACATTATCAGAGTGCATAAGATGAGTGCAGTGCTGAGTGCAGTGTCAATCAAGGTGGCAGCCATGAGCCATCCATCATTGTTTGCTAAGTTTACAGTTGTGCACACTAAACAATGGATAGCAGGTCTGCACTGTGCTGCATCAGCTCCTCTGACCTCACAGTCCTCACTGATGTGCAGGCACTCCTTGCCAGCCCACTTTAACCAGGCAGCCTGTGCAGCTAGTGTGTGTATATACTGAGCCCACACAGTCTGCCTGTCACTGCAGCAATAACATCCGCTGGCATAGCTCAGATAGCAGCTCTCTGAGCATGGACATAACACTGTCACTCCAATCAGTTGCGGGGGACCTGGGTGCTGTGCTACAGGGAGAGGAGAGCAGGTTAGCAGAAAGCCGGCCATTTTCCCGGTTGACCACCCAATCTTCCCTGAACTGTCTTGCTTTCCAGACCCTCCACTCACTGCTGGGCTTGTCCACTGAGAAACAGGAGAGCAGGGCAGTCCCAAGTGACATCACGGTGCTCTTCTATGACATCCGCTCTATCACCTCCTTAGAGGAGCCTTTTACCTCAGACATGTCGACACACGCGTACCGACATACCACACACACAGGGGATGCTCTATTTGAGGACAGTTCCCCCACAAGGCCCTTTGGAGAGACAGAGAGTATGCCAGCACACACCCCAGCGCTAAATAACCCAGGGATTACACTACAACTCAGTGTTTACCCAGTAGCTGCTGTATATACAAATTTTGCGCCTACATTTATGTGCCCCCCCCCCTCTCTTTTCACCCTTTGTGTACCAGGATACTGCCGGGGAGAGCCTGGGGAGCTTCCTTCCAGCGTAGCTGTGAAGAGAAAATGGCGCTGGTGTGCTGAGGAAGAAGGCCCGGCCCCCTCAGCGGCGGGCTTCTGTCCTGTTTCTGACTAAAAATGGCGGGGGTTTGGGGTATATTCAATTAGCAGTGAAAAGTCCGGTTTTCGGGTGAAAAAACTGACTTTTCACGTGAAACGCAATTACAGCCTATTCAATTTTCCGTGAAAACTTATCGGTGATCATTTTTTCACTAATTTCACTTCACCTACTCTGAGCAGGTGAAAGTTGGGAAAAGTCACTATTTTAAGGTAAAAATGTTTGGATATTGTCCAGAACTCCTGGGACACCCCCCTTAATGACTAATTAGGCACGTTGAAGTTTTAATTATTTTTAATTGGCCAATAATGACATGTAATTTTTGGGGTGAAAAAGTTCAAAGTGATGGAAATTGGGGTTCAAGGTATGGGACAGGTATATTGGGGTGCTTTATGAGTGGGACAGGTGTTTTTAGGCTTGCAGATGGGAGTAATCGGTCTGTTTCCACTTTTTTTTAAAGTACCCTAAAATGACCCAAATATATACTTATACCCATTTTCATGAACCCCAAATTTAATGAGAGCATTTATTTTGCTCAAAAAAAATTGCTTTCTATCATTTTTTTGCATTTTTAAAAAAATGCATATAACAGCCATTTCACACAATTTAAGTCCCCAAAAACTCACTAATGTGATCTCTAACACACTTCTCTTCTGTTTTCCTGTTAGTTTAGCATTTTTTGGTGTACAGGCTGATTTCCCCATTTTCACCTGCACTTTTCACTGCAAGAATTTTCACGTGAAACCCATTTGGAATTGAATAGGTCGAAAAACGGAGCGTTTTCGCGGCAATTTTCGTCCGATTGCCGCGAAAAATTTTCGGGGAAAAATTGCTGCGAATTTGCGGATAATTGAATACCCTAGATACAGTTTTCCAGACTGTATTATGTGTATATATTGCCAAAAGGTATACTTATTGCTGCCCAGGGCGCCCCCCCCCCCAGCGCCCTGCACCCTACAGTGACCGGAGTGTGTGGTGTGCAGTGGGAGCAATGGCGCACAGCTGCAGTGCTGTGCGCTACCTTAATGAAGACCGGAGTCTTCTGCCGCCGATTTTATCTCCTTCTTCTGTCTTCTGGCTCTGCAAGGGGGACGGCGGCGCGGCTCCGGGAACGGACGATCGAGGTCAGGCCCTGTGTTCGAACCCTCTGGAGCTAATGGTGTCCAGTAGCCTAAGAAGCACAAGCTAGCTGCACGCAGGTAGGTTTGCTTCTCTCCCCTCAGTCCCACGTAGCAGTGAGTCTGTTGCCAGCAGATCTCACTGAAAATAAAAAACCTAACAAATACTTTCTTTCTAGCAAGCTCAGGAGAGCCCACTAGGTGCATCCAGCTCTGGCCGGGCACAGATTCTAACTGAGGTCTGGAGGAGGGGCATAGAGGGAGGAGCCAGTGCACACCAGATAGTACCTAATCTTTCTTTAAGAGTGCCCAGTCTCCTGCGGAGCCCGTCTATTCCCCATGGTCCTTACGGAGTTCCCAGCATCCACTAGGACGTCAGAGAAATAGGAGAGCGGGGCAGTCCCAAGTGACATCATGGTGCTCTTCTATGACATGTTTTACTGAGGCACGGTAAAGCAGTTAGCGCCAGTATTAGTGATATTACTGTCCTAAGCCCCATTACGGAGCCTCTATAAAACATTAACAGACAATTACCTTTGTGATGTTCAGGGCTGGATTTCATGGGGTCCCGTCACTGGACCATAGGCGTTTGCCTATGTTGATTGGTGGCAAATCCAGCCCTGACCAGGTCTTTTTAAAGGGGCATAGATTGCATATTTAGTTGAACTGCTGTGAGTTTATTTGGGAAATCCTAGGCCTAAAGCCTTCCAAAACTTTCGGGAATGAAGGTCTTAACCCTGAAAAGAGGTTTTACTTGTTTTCACTTCCATCTGGGTTACTCAACACCTGTTCTCCATGCCCTGCCCTTGTTTTGTACATTACTTATTTACTGACTTTGAGACCTCTTCTTAAAGGCTTAACTGGGAAATGTTGTCACGTGCTGTTTGTGTGTCACTTAAATATTGATTGGGTCAGTGGGCATTCATTAGCTGAGAGGGCACCTTTTTAGGGTGGTTTGGAGTGATTTATTAGAGGAGGAAGGGGGAACAATTTGGGCACTTGTAAGGGCATTGTATTATTAATCAATGCTTTTAAACAAGGTCTGCAAGTGCACTCTGACCATTGGGTTTGGTGTGCTCAGAAATTGTTCCACATATGTTTTGGAGAGGTACAATATGCAAAGGAGAGTGGTTTTGGATAGGGTAAGGTGCAAAGTAAGTTCAGCCATATCAGGCACCCAGATGCGTAACTAGAAAATTTTCTTCCTCAAGCCAAAAAATTATCTGGCGCCTCCCCCCTGCCAGAATTGCCACTAGCAAAGTGATGAATTTGCGTGAAAAAGGGACGTGGCCTCATTAAAATGGGTGTGGCTTTGCTGAAAGGGGTGTGGCTGCAGGAAAAGACTACCTTACATCCCAATTTTTCAACCTGCACACCGAGACATTGGCAAACAATTCTACCATGTGCCATCGATGGTTCCTGCCATCAAATAGCCATGCATGCATACAAGAAGCTTTTTGAAGTAAGTTGCGCAGTTACCTCTGCGAATGCACGCCCCGTCGTCCCCGGTGGCTGGATATTGTACTTGTGCATTGCAGTTGCCTGTTGCCATGCCGACGACGCTCGCGGCTGGAGCATGCACAGCAGCAGCTGGCAGAGGTCGGGTAGCGACTCTCTGGACTGGGACTCACTCTGGGATCACTCTATGACAGCCCAGTGTGTGTGACAGCAGCAGCAGCAGCAGCAGTGAGAGAGGCTAGTCAGTAGTCATTGACGACGAGTCTCTCTCCTACCTGATAGGCTGCCGCTTACCATGCACGCTCCCACATAGGCTGGGGAAAATACTAATACTTGTAGAGAGGCTACTACAGTGGTGGGCGGGGAGAGGCGGGAAAGGGTGGCCCTGACTTCTGACTGACAGCTTGCTTATCCGCACTAAAAACCAGTACTACTGGTCTGGTACTGGTGATGATAATAATATTAACGGAGGCCGGAACAAGTCTGTATGCCACACTGGAGGCAGCAGCGCTGCAGCACAGTTCCAATTCAATGGGGAAAAAAAAACATTGCAATCGGCTACCACACCCGCCATCGATTGCTGAAAACTGTCTGATCTTCTGCCATTGATGGCAAAACCATCGGACACAAGGTCCCAACCATCGATGTTTCTGGAACATTGATGGCCGATGGCCATCTCTACCCCCTTCTCACTGCTGCTGCTGGTGTTTAAAGATAGCCACGGGCCCGACCGCCTCCCCCCCCCCCCCTGCTGTTTAGTGAGCCCCGTGCAATGCTGCCTGATTCCCCCTTCCTGCTGCAGGTTATAGTGAGCCGCGGGCACCGCTGCCCGATCTTCCCGCGACTAGTCCGCATGTCAATCTGCTCTGAATCAGTGTTGGTGCCCCCGCAGCCCTGCGCCTCCAAGCCCCTGCAGTCGATACTGCAGGCACCCTTGTTTGCCTTTTTCAGGAAATAGGTTTTTATAGGCCAGGTGGGGTCCTTTTAAATAGGGAGGGGTTGGAGCTATATATCTGGGTGTAGTATGTCTGACCGGCAGTCAGGAGACCGCCGGTCAGCATCCCGACGCCGGGATCCCGGCAGAATACCGACACCGGGATCCCGGCGGGGAGGGGCGAGTGCAGCAATCCCCTTGCGGGCTCGCTGTGCTCATCACACTGCAGGCTCGGTGGCGACCTGTGGTCGCAACGGGTTCTATTCCCACTCTATGGGTGTCATGGACACCCACGAGTGGAAATAGTCCCTGTTGGTCGGCATGCCGACCATCGGGATAGTGAGGGGGCGGGATGTCAGTGTAGGTCATGTGACTGTCGGTCTCCCAACCGTCGGTCACATGAATACCACCCATATATCTGGATCTTCTATCATTCCTTTAGTTTAGCTTGGACACTTTATAGTGGTGGGTTGTGGTTCTTTGTACTCAGTTTTAGTGGAAAATAATGCTGCTTGGCAGCCTAAAGTAGAGCAAGCATGCTTGGCTGGTATTTCCTTTTGAAATTGGTGAGTTGTCAATACATAAGGAAAGGACCTGGGCCAAATGTAATAGAGTGAGAGTTTCAAAAAGTGAGAGCTTTAGTAAGGTTTTGCAGTTTTTTTTTAAAGTGGCAATCATTTATACAGCAAGATCAACCTGGTTTTGCAATGTCAATGATTGCCACTTTTTAAAAAAAAACTGAAAAACCTTACCAAATCTCTCACTTTCTGAAACTCTCATTCTATTACATTTGACCCCATGTCTCCATCTCAGAGGGATATGGTCATTAGGTCGACAGTCATTAGGTCGACAAGACTTAGGTCGACAGTCATTAGGTCGACCACTATTGCTCAACATGAATTAGGTCACCATGGACACTAGGTCGACTTGGTCATTAGGTCGACATGAGGTTATTTTTTTTTTATTTTTTTAACTTTTTTATACTTTACAATCCACGTGGACTACAATTGGGAATGGTAACCTGTGCCGAGCGCAGCGGTAGCAGAGCGAGGCACCTTGCACAAAGCATGGCGACCAAAGCGAGTGCACTAATTGGGGTTCCCCGTCACTTTAGGAAGAAAACGACACCAAAAAAGTAAAAACCCTCATGTCGACCTTTTTCCATGTTGACCTAGTACATGTTGACCTAATGAACATGTCGACCTAGTGACCGTGTCGACCTAATGCATGTTGACCAATAGTGGTTGAAGTAATGACTGTCGACATAAGTCTTGTCGACCTAATAACCCATACCCATCTCAGGGATGAACCAGTGCTATTCCAATTAAGGAGTGTGTACTGTTCAATCCTGTTTGTGCTGGGTTGAAATATATATATTTCAGTGCCCTGCCCTTCCCTGGGCTGTGTGTGTTGTGGAGTCCGGGGCTCCTGGTGTGGAAGCGGTCGTTGCGGCACCTTTTTGATGTCACGTCCTGTGACATCACTCTGTGCGGAGGAGGAGCTGCCGAGTCACACTGTATGTGCGCACAGGGAAGGCAGGGAAAGCCGTCCACTGTCTCCATCTGAATGGAACCATTTAATTCTCAGGTGCATCGCCCGAGGGAGAGGGATCTCGAGTGTTGAGGATGGAGGGAGCAGGACCTGCCTAGGACACCGCAGGCTGCTGCAGTAGATAGAAAATTGTATTTCCTGCCAACTGCAGCACAGAGGTCTGTGATACTGTGGGCCTATTTTTGAGGGTGGGCCTGGAGCTGCAGCTCCATCAGCCCCATTGTTAATTCAGCCCTGCAGAGAGAGCACCCCTTTTTCAGATACAGAAGACAGAGAGAGCACACCTTTCAGATACTTCAGACAGAGAGAGAGCACACCTTTCAGATACATCAGACAGAGAGAGAACACCTTTCAGATACAGCAGACAGAGAGAGAGCACACCTTTCAGATACAGCAGACAGAGAGAGCACCCCTTTTTCAGATACATCAGACAGAGAGAGCACCCCTTTCTGATACATCAGACAGAGAGAGCACCCCTTTCTAATACATCAGACAGATAGAGCACCCCTTGCAGATACAGAAGAAAGAGAGAGCACCCCTTTTTCAGATACAGCAGACAGAGAAAGAGCACCCATTTCAGATACATCAGACAGAGAGAGCACCTTTTCAGATACAGCAAACAGAGAGAGCACCCCTTTTTCAGATACAGCAGACAGAGAGAGCACTCCTTTTTCAGATACAGCAGAGAGAGCACCCCTTTTTAGATACAGCAGACAGAGATAGCACCCCTTTCAGATACAGCAGACAGAGAGAGCACCTTTTCAGATACAGCAAACAGAGAGAGCACCCCTTTTTCAGATACAGCAGACAGAGAGAGCACTCCTTTTTCAGATACAGCAGAGAGAGATAGCACCCCTTTCAGATACAGCAGACAGAGATAGCACCCCTTTCAGATACAGCAGACAGAGAGAGCACTCCTTTTTCAGATACAGCAGAGAGAGCACCACTTTTTCAGATACAGCAGACAGAGATAGCACCCCTTTCAGATACAGCAGACAGAGAGAGCACCTTTTCAGATACAGCAAACAGAGAGTGCACCCCTTTTTCAGATACAGCAGACAGAGAGAGCACTCCTTTTTCAGATACAGCAGAGAGAGATAGCACCCCTTTCAGATACAGCAGACAGAGATAGCACCCCTTTCAGATACAGCAGACAGAGAGAGCACCCCTTTTTCAGATACAGCAGACAGAGAGAGCACTCCTTTTTCAGACACAGCAGAGAGAGATAGCACCCCTTTCAGATACAGCAGACAAAGAGAGCACTCCTTTTTCAGATACAGCAGAGAGAGATAGCACCCCTTTCAGATACAGCAGACAGAGAGAGCACTCCTTTTTCATATACAGCAGAGAGAGATAGCACCCCTTTCAGATACAGCAGACAGAGATAGCACCCCTTTCAGATACAGCAGACAGAGAGAGCACCCCTTTTTCAGATACAGCAGACAGAGAGAGCACTCCTTTTTCAGATACAGCAGAGAGAGATAGCACCCCTTTCAGATACAGCAGACAGAGAGAGCACTCCTTTTTCAGATACAGCAGAGAGAGCACCACTTTTTCAGATACAGCAGACAGAAATAGCACCCCTTTCAGATACAGCAGACAGAGAGAGCACCCTTTCAGATACAACAGACAGAGCACCCAGCCCACGCCACGCCAGACAACACAGTGAGAGTACTGGAGAGGGACACGTTCGTCCAGTACACTCTCCACAGTTGGAGTGAAGATGGCGCCGATGCACAGGATTTATATAAAATCCAAAACCCACAAGAATCTGACAGTGGGAAGATGACGTTCGGCCTTGCTTTGGGATCCAAGTAAGGTGGAAAGTCCCGAGCCAGACTCGGATCCTACTCATCCCTAGTTTTCAGTGGGGGGAGGGGGGGAGCTCATACATTTTCTTTTAAATGACCCTTTCTTTACTGATTTACACAACAAAGCCTGCACAGAACATACAGGGCAAAACCATTGCTCACATGCAGGTCTATTTATTCCTTCTAATGTCATGCAATTTTATGATTCTTAGTTTATCCAGGATTTTTATTTCTCTCTCTGGAACTTTAAATTGTTTCCTTGGATGATCTAATCCATCTACAGTATTGCTGTCTAAAGTGATGTTTTACGTGCAATTTGGAGTCGGTTGTGCCTTTAGCAAATCTCTGAATTGCAAAATTGACGGGATGTCGCAGGAAAACACCAAATCGACCAAAAGTTATCCTTATTAAATTTATCCCTGAGTGTCACTGTTAAAGCAAAGCTCTCACCAAAATAACATGTTGCTGGCTTAATGTAATTTCAAATACAATTTTGATTGTGTATTTAATTTTTAACTATTTCTGCTTGTTCAAATAAATCTCCCATAGATAGGGGCTTCTAATAAAAATCTGTCGACTCAGCTGCCAACTATTAATAGAGAACATTCTTAGAAACTTAACACTGAGATCATTAAGTTACAGATGGAAGCAAAGATGCATAGGTCATCAAAGTAATATGCATCATCAGTAGTGCTAGACTTTTATCTTCTAAGTTATATAATGTTCAATAATAACATAAATTAATATTTGTTACCTGATTAAGGGCCTCATTCAGACTAGTGATGTGCACCGGAAATTTTTCGGGTTTTGTGTTTTGGTTTTGGATTCGGTTCCGCGGCCGTGTTTTGGATTCGGACGCGTTTTGGCAAAACCTCCCTGAAAATTTTTTGTCGGATTCGGGTGTGTTTTGGATTCGGGTGTTTTTTTTACAAAAACCCCTCAAAAACAGCTTAAATCATAGAATTTGGGGGTCATTTTGATCCCATAGTATTATTACCCTCAATAACCATAATTTCCACTAATTTTCAGTCTATTCTGAACACCTCACAATATTATTTTTAGTCCTGAAATTTGCACCAAGGTCGCTGGATGGCTAAGCTAAGCGACACAAGTGGCCGACACAAACACCTGGCCCATCTAGGAGTGGCACTGCAGTGTCAGGCAGGATGGCACTTCAAAAAAACAGTCCCCAAACAGCACATGATGCAAAGAAAAAAAAGAGGCGCACCATGGTCGCTGTGTGACTAAGCTAAGCGACACAAGTGGCCGACATAAACACCTGGCCCATCTAGGAGTGTCACTGCAGTGTCAGGCAGGATGGCACTTCAAAAAAATTGTCCCCAAACAGCACATGATGCAAAGAAAAAAAAGAGGCGCACCAAGGTCGCTGTGTGACTAAGCTAAGCGACACAAGTGACCGACACAAACACCTGGCCCATCTAGGAGTGCCACTGCAGTGTCAGACAGGATGGCACTTCAAAAAAATAGTCCCCAAACAGCACATGATGCAAAGAAAAAAAAGAGGCGCACCAAGGTCGCTGTGTGACTAAGCTAAGCGACACAAGTGGCCGACACAAACACCTGGCCCATCTAGGAGTGTCACTGCAGTGTCAGGCAGGATGGCACTTCAAAAAAATTGTCCCCAAACAGCACATGATGCAAAGAAAAAAAGAGGCACACCAAGGTCGCTGTGTGACTAAGCTAAGCGACACAAGTGGCCGACACAAACACCTGGCCCATCTAGGAGTTGCACTGCAGTGTCAGACAGGATGGCACTTCAAAAAAATAGTCCCCAAACAGCACATGATGCAAAGAAAAAAAGAGGCGCACCAAGGTCGCTGTGTGACTAAGCTAAGCGACACAAGTGGCCGACACAAACACCTGGCCCATCTAGGAGTGGCACTGCAGTGTCAGACAGGATGGCACTTCAAAAAAATAGTCCCCAAACAGCACATGATGCAAAGAAAAAAAAGAGGCGCACCAAGGTCGCTGTGTGACTAAGCTAAGCGACACAAGTGGCCGACACAAACACCTGGCCCATCTAGGAGTGTCACTGCAGTGTCAGGCAGGATGGCACTTAAAAAAAATTGTCCCCAAACAGCACATGATGCAAAGAAAAAAAGAGGCGCACCAAGGTCGCTGTGTGACTAAGCTAAGCGACACAAGTGACCGACACAAACACCTGGACCATCTAGGAGTGGCACTGCAGTGTCAGGCAGGATGGCACTTCAAAAAAATTGTCCTTCAGTCCGGACCAGATGTCAGCACTCGCTCCAGACTGCCCTGCATCACCGCCAGCGGGTGGGCTCGGAATTCTTAGCCTTTTCCTCGCACCCCCAGTTGCCGGAGAATGTGAAGGAGGAGATGTTGACGGGTCACGTTCTGCTTGACTTGACAATTTTCTCACCAGCAGGTCTTTGAACCTCTGCAGACTTGTGTCTGCTGGAAAGAGAGATACAACGTAGGTTTTAAATCTAGGATCGAGCACGGTGGCCAAAATGTAGTGCTCTGATTTCAACAGATTGACCACCCGTGAATCCTGGTTAAGCGAATTAAGGGCTCCACCCACAAGTCCCACATGCCTAGCGGAATCGCTCTGTTTTAGCTCCTCCTTCAATGTCTCCAGCTTCTTCTGCAAAAGCCTGATGAGGGGAATGACCTGACTCAGGCTGGCAGTGTCTGAACTGACTTCACGTGTGGCAAGTTCAAAGGGATGCAGAACCTTGCACAATGTGGAAATCATTCTCCACTGCGCTTGAGTCAGGTGCATTCCCCCTCCTTTGCCTATATCGTGGGCAGATGTATAGGCTTGAATGGCCTTTTGCTGCTCCTCCATCCTCTGAAGCATATAGAGGGTTGAATTCCACCTCTTGCTTCAGATGATGGCAGGGCAGGTTCAGGAGTGTTTGCTGGTGCTCCAGTCTTCGGCACGTGGTGGCTGAATGCCTAAAGTGGCCCGCAATTCTTCGGGCCACCGACAGCATCTCTTGCACGCCCCTGTCGTTTTTTAAATAATTCTGCACCACCAAATTCAATGTATGTCCAAAACATGGGACGTGCTGGAATTTGCCCAGATGTAATGCACGCACAATATTGCTGGCGTTGTCCGATGTCACAAATCCCCAGGAGAGTCCACAGTGAGAGTACTGGAGAGGGACACGTTCGTCCAGTACACTCTCCACAGTTGGAGTGAAGATGGCGCCGATGCACAGGATTTATATAAAATCCAAAACCCACAAGAATCTGACAGTGGGAAGATGACGTTCGGCCTTGCTTTGGGATCCAAGTAAGGTGGAAAGTCCCGAGCCAGACTCGGATCCTACTCATCCCTAGTTTTCAGTGGGGGGAGGGGGGGAGCTCATACATTTTCTTTTAAATGACCCTTTCTTTACTGATTTACACAACAAAGCCTGCACAGAACATACAGGGCAAAACCATTGCTCACATGCAGGTCTATTTATTCCTTCTAATGTCATGCAATTTTATGATTCTTAGTTTATCCAGGATTTTTATTTCTCTCTCTGGAACTTTAAATTGTTTCCTTGGATGATCTAATCCATCTACAGTATTGCTGTCTAAAGTGATGTTTTACGTGCAATTTGGAGTCGGTTGTGCCTTTAGCAAATCTCTGAATTGCAAAATTGACGGGATGTCGCAGGAAAACACCAAATCGACCAAAAGTTATCCTTATTAAATTTATCCCTGAGTGTCACTGTTAAAGCAAAGCTCTCACCAAAATAACATGTTGCTGGCTTAATGTAATTTCAAATACAATTTTGATTGTGTATTTAATTTTTAACTATTTCTGCTTGTTCAAATAAATCTCCCATAGATAGGGGCTTCTAATAAAAATCTGTCGACTCAGCTGCCAACTATTAATAGAGAACATTCTTAGAAACTTAACACTGAGATCATTAAGTTACAGATGGAAGCAAAGATGCATAGGTCATCAAAGTAATATGCATCATCAGTAGTGCTAGACTTTTATCTTCTAAGTTATATAATGTTCAATAATAACATAAATTAATATTTGTTACCTGATTAAGGGCCTCATTCAGACTAGTGATGTGCACCGGAAATTTTTCGGGTTTTGTGTTTTGGTTTTGGATTCGGTTCCGCGGCCGTGTTTTGGATTCGGACGCGTTTTGGCAAAACCTCCCTGAAAATTTTTTGTCGGATTCGGGTGTGTTTTGGATTCGGGTGTTTTTTTTACAAAAACCCCTCAAAAACAGCTTAAATCATAGAATTTGGGGGTCATTTTGATCCCATAGTATTATTACCCTCAATAACCATAATTTCCACTAATTTTCAGTCTATTCTGAACACCTCACAATATTATTTTTAGTCCTGAAATTTGCACCAAGGTCGCTGGATGGCTAAGCTAAGCGACACAAGTGGCCGACACAAACACCTGGCCCATCTAGGAGTGGCACTGCAGTGTCAGGCAGGATGGCACTTCAAAAAAACAGTCCCCAAACAGCACATGATGCAAAGAAAAAAAAGAGGCGCACCATGGTCGCTGTGTGACTAAGCTAAGCGACACAAGTGGCCGACATAAACACCTGGCCCATCTAGGAGTGTCACTGCAGTGTCAGGCAGGATGGCACTTCAAAAAAATTGTCCCCAAACAGCACATGATGCAAAGAAAAAAAAGAGGCGCACCAAGGTCGCTGTGTGACTAAGCTAAGCGACACAAGTGACCGACACAAACACCTGGCCCATCTAGGAGTGCCACTGCAGTGTCAGACAGGATGGCACTTCAAAAAAATAGTCCCCAAACAGCACATGATGCAAAGAAAAAAAAGAGGCGCACCAAGGTCGCTGTGTGACTAAGCTAAGCGACACAAGTGGCCGACACAAACACCTGGCCCATCTAGGAGTGTCACTGCAGTGTCAGGCAGGATGGCACTTCAAAAAAATTGTCCCCAAACAGCACATGATGCAAAGAAAAAAAGAGGCACACCAAGGTCGCTGTGTGACTAAGCTAAGCGACACAAGTGGCCGACACAAACACCTGGCCCATCTAGGAGTTGCACTGCAGTGTCAGACAGGATGGCACTTCAAAAAAATAGTCCCCAAACAGCACATGATGCAAAGAAAAAAAGAGGCGCACCAAGGTCGCTGTGTGACTAAGCTAAGCGACACAAGTGGCCGACACAAACACCTGGCCCATCTAGGAGTGGCACTGCAGTGTCAGACAGGATGGCACTTCAAAAAAATAGTCCCCAAACAGCACATGATGCAAAGAAAAAAAAGAGGCGCACCAAGGTCGCTGTGTGACTAAGCTAAGCGACACAAGTGGCCGACACAAACACCTGGCCCATCTAGGAGTGTCACTGCAGTGTCAGGCAGGATGGCACTTAAAAAAAATTGTCCCCAAACAGCACATGATGCAAAGAAAAAAAGAGGCGCACCAAGGTCGCTGTGTGACTAAGCTAAGCGACACAAGTGGCCGACACAAACACCTGGCCCATCTAGGAGTGGCACTGCAGTGTCAGACAGGATGGCACTTCAAAAAAATTGTCCCCAAACAGCACATGATGCAAAGAAAAAAAGAGGCGCACCAAGGTCGCTGTGTGACTAAGCTAAGCGACACAAGTGACCGACACAAACACCTGGACCATCTAGGAGTGGCACTGCAGTGTCAGGCAGGATGGCACTTCAAAAAAATTGTCCCCAAACAGCACATGATGCAAAGAAAAATGAAAGAAAAAAGAGGTGCAAGATGGAATTGTACTTGGGCCCTCCCACCCACCCTTATTTTGTTTAAACAGGACATGCACACTTTAACAAACCCATCATTTCAGCCACAGGGTCTGCCACACGACTGTGACTGAAATGACTGGTTGGTTTGGGCCACCAAAAAAGAAGCAATCAATCTCTCCTTGCACAAACTGGCTCTACAGAGGCAAGATGTCCACCTCATCATCATCCTCCGATTCCTCACCCCTTTCACTGTGTACATCCCCCTCCTCACAGATTATTAATTCGTCCCCACTGGAATCCACCATCTCAGGTCCCTGTGTACTTTCTGGAGGCAATTGCTGGTGAATGTCTCCACGGAGGAATTGATTATAATTCATTTTGATGAACATCATCTTCTCTACATTTTCTGGTAGTAACCTAGTACGCCGATTGCTGACAAGGTGAGCGGCTGCACTAAACACTCTTTCGGAGTACACACTGGAGGGGGGGCAACTTAGGTAAAATAAAGCCAGTTTCTGCAAGGGCCTCCAAATTGCCTCTTTTTCCTGCCAGTATACGTACAGACTGTCTGACGTGCCTACTTGGATGCGGTCACTCATATAATCCTCCACCATTCTTTCAATGGTGAGAGAATCATATGCAGTGACAGTAGACGACATGTCAGTAATCGTTGGCAGGTCCTTCAGTCCGGACCAGATGTCAGCACTCGCTCCAGACTGCCCTGCATCACCGCCAGCGGGTGGGCTCGGAATTCTTAGCCTTTTCCTCGCACCCCCAGTTGCCGGAGAATGTGAAGGAGGAGATGTTGACGGGTCACGTTCTGCTTGACTTGACAATTTTCTCACCAGCAGGTCTTTGAACCTCTGCAGACTTGTGTCTGCTGGAAAGAGAGATACAACGTAGGTTTTAAATCTAGGATCGAGCACGGTGGCCAAAATGTAGTGCTCTGATTTCAACAGATTGACCACCCGTGAATCCTGGTTAAGCGAATTAAGGGCTCCACCCACAAGTCCCACATGCCTAGCGGAATCGCTCTGTTTTAGCTCCTCCTTCAATGTCTCCAGCTTCTTCTGCAAAAGCCTGATGAGGGGAATGACCTGACTCAGGCTGGCAGTGTCTGAACTGACTTCACGTGTGGCAAGTTCAAAGGGATGTAGAACCTTGCACAATGTGGAAATCATTCTCCACTGCGCTTGAGTCAGGTGCATTCCCCCTCCTTTGCCTATATCGTGGGCAGATGTATAGGCTTGAATGGCCTTTTGCTGCTCCTCCATCCTCTGAAGCATATAGAGGGTTGAATTCCACCTCTTGCTTCAGATGATGGCAGGGCAGGTTCAGGAGTGTTTGCTGGTGCTCCAGTCTTCGGCACGTGGTGGCTGAATGCCTAAAGTGGCCCGCAATTCTTCGGGCCACCGACAGCATCTCTTGCACGCCCCTGTCGTTTTTTAAATAATTCTGCACCACCAAATTCAATGTATGTCCAAAACATGGGACGTGCTGGAATTTGCCCAGATGTAATGCACGCACAATATTGCTGGCGTTGTCCGATGTCACAAATCCCCAGGAGAGTCCAATTGGGGTAAGCCATTCTGCGATGATGTTCCTCAGTTTCCGTAAGAGGTTGTCAGCTGTGTGCCTTTTATGGAAAGCGGTGATACAAAGCGTAGCCTGCCTAGGAACGAGTTGGCGTTTGCGAGATGGTGCTACTGGTGCCGCCGCTGCTGTTCTTGCTGCGGGAGGCAATACATCTACCCAGTGGGCTGTCACAGTCATATAGTCCTGAGTCTGCCCTGCTCCACTTGTCCACATGTCCGTGGTTAAGTGGACATTGGGTACAACTGCATTTTTTAGGACACTGGTGACTCTTTTTCGGAGGTCTGTGTACATTTTCGGTATCGCCTGCCTAGAGAAATGGAACCTAGATGGTATTTGGTACCGGGGACACAGTACCTCAATCAAGTCTCTAGTTGCCTCTGAATTAACGGTGGATACCGGAAACCACGTTTCTCACCACCCAGGCTGACAAGACCTGAGTTATCCGCTTTGCAGCAGGATGACTGCTGTGATATTTCATCTTCCTCGCAAAGGACTGTTGGACAGTCAATTGCTTACTGGAAGTAGTACAAGTGGTCTTCCGACTTCCCCTCTGGGATGCCGATCGACTCCCAGCAGCAACAACAGCAGCGCCAGCAGCAGTAGGCGTTACACTCAAGGAGATGCATCGGAGGAATCCCAGGCAGGAGAGGACTCGTCAGACTTGCCAGTGACATGGCCTGCAGGACTATTGGCTTTCCTGTGTAAGGTGGAAATTGACACTTAGGGAGTTGGTGGTGTGGTTTGCAGGAGCTTGGTTACAAGAGGAAGGTATTTAGTGGTCAGTGGACTGCTTCCGCTGTCATCCAAAGTTTTTGAACTTGTCACTGAGCAGTGATGTATAAGGGAGGATGTTCCGAGGTGGTTAACGTCCTTACCCCTACTTATTACAGCTTGACAAAGGCAACACACGGCTTGACACCTGTTGTCCGCATTTGTGTTGAAATAATTCCACACCGAAGAGGTGATTTTTTTTGTATTTTGTCCAGGCATGTCAATGGCCATATTCGTCCCACGGACAACAGGTGTCTCCCCGGGTGCCTGACTTAAACAAACCACCTCACCATCAGAATCCTCCTTGTCAATTTCCTCCCCAGCGCCAGCAACACCCATATCCTTATCCTGGTGTACTTCAACAGTGACATTTTCAATTTGACTATCAGGAACAGGACTGCGGGTGCTCCTTCCAGCACTTGCAGGGGGCGTGCAAATGGTGGAAGGCGCAAGCTCTTCCCGTCCAGTGTTGGGAAGGTCAGGCATCGCAACCGACACAATTGGACTCTCCTTGGGGATTTGTGATTTAGAAGAACGCACATTTCTTTGCTGTGCTTTTGCCAGCTTAAGTCTTTTCATTTTTCTAGCGAGAGGATGAGTGCTTTCATCCTCATGTGAAGCTGAACCACTAGCCATGAACATAGGCCAGGGCCTCAGCCGTTTCTTGCCACTCCGTGCCGTAAATGGCATATTGGCAAGTTTACGCTTCTCATCAGACGCTTTCAATTTTGATTTTTGGGTCATTTTACTGAACTTTTGTTTTTTGGATTTTACATGCTCTCTACTATGACATTGGGCATCGGCCTTGGCAGACGACGTTGATGGCATTTCATCGTCTCGGCCATGACTAGTGGCAGCAGCTTCAGCACGAGGTGGAAGTGGATCTTGATCTATCCCTATTTTAACCTCCACATTTTTGTTCTCCATTTTTTAATGTGTGGAATTACATGCCAGTATCAATAGCAATGGCCTACTACTATGTATACTGCGCACAACTGAAATGCACCACAGGTGTGGATGGATAGTTTACTTGACGACACAGAGGTAGGTAGAGCAGTGGCCTTCCGTACCGTACTGCTATATATACTGGTGGTCACTGTCAGCAAAACTCTGCACTGTACTCCTCCTATATAATATACTGGTGGTCCCCAGTGCCCACAATAAAGCAGTGTGAGCACAGATATATGCAGCACACTGAGCACAGATATGGAGTGTTTTTCAGGCAGACAACGTATACTGGTGGTCACTGGTCACCAAAACTCTGCACTGTACTCCTCCTATATAATACAGCTGCTCCCCAGTACCCACAATTAAGCAGTGTGAGCACAGATATATGCAGCACACTGAGCACAGATATGGAGTGTTTTTCAGGCAGACAACGTATACTGGTGGTCACTGGTCAGCAAAACTCTGCACTGTACTCCTCCTATATAATACAGCTGCTCCCCAGTCCCCACAATTAAGCAATAAGCACTGCAGTAGCACAAATATTATTAATAAACGGAGAGGACGCCAGCCACATCCTCTCCCTAACATTTCCAATGCACGACTGAAAATGGTGGCGACGCGCGGCTGCTTATATAGAATCCGAATCTCGCAAGAATCCGACAGCGGGATGATGACGTTCGGCCGCGCTCGGATTAACCGAGCCATACGGGAGAATCTGAGTATGCCTCGGACCCGTGTAAAATGGGTGAAGTTTCGGGGGGTTCGGTTTCCGAGGAACCGAACCCGCTCATCACTAATTCAGACCTGATCGCAGCAGCAACATTTTTCTCTAATGGGCAAAGCCATGTGCACTGCAGGGGGAAGGATGGGGGCAGATATAACATGTGCAGAGAGAGTTTGATTTGGGTGGGGTGTGTTCAATCTGAAATCTAAATTGCAGTGTAAAAATAAAGCAGTCAGTATTTACCCTGCACAGAAACAAAATAACCCACCCAAATCTAACTCTCTGCATGTTACATCTGCCACACCTGTAGTGCGCATGGTTTTGCCCATTAGAGAAAAAATTTGCTACTGCGATCAGGTCTGAATTAGGCCCTAAATGGGAAGATAAGCATTAAAAAAAAAATTCATCTGCATTTTTTACAAATGAGCAAAACCATAGCATGAAGTATGTTGTGTGCCAACAGCCTAGGCACATTAATACCAGCCCAACAGCCTATGCACATTAATACCAGCCCAACAGCCTAGGCACATTAATACCAGCCCAACAGCCTAGGCACATTTTAATACCAGCCCAACAGCCTAGGCACATTAATACCAGCCCAACAGCCTATGCACATTAATACCAGCCAAGACAACACGGTCAAACTAGATCTTGGTAGTGCAAGTGATTCAGATGGAGCCACGCTAGTCGTGGCTCTGGCTGTGACTAGGAGTGCCCACCTGGGCACACCTAGTCACTGTGAGCTTCTACGCCTGGATGGGCGAGCGCTCCCAGACGGAGACGCTCCCCATTCACTTGAATGGAGAGCGTCTCCGTCCGGGCGGGTGCGCGCGCCCAGACAGAGACGCTTACAATGGGAAGCAGCTCTATGCACTCCCAGCGTGACTAGGCGGACGGATCACCTAGTCACGCCGGGATTGCACGTGTGCGCCTCAGCCAGCAAAGATAACGGAGGCTCCATCTGTATGCTGTATTTGAATTTTCAAAATTTTTTTCACACAATAGGCTGGTACATAAGATGAGAGTGCTGCAACAGTTCTAGGGGTACATGTAAGTTCATGAGTAGAGAACTGGATGACAGAAAGAAGACAAAAGAATGTTATAAGGGAGCATATTTAGGACAACAAAAGATTATTACTGGAGTGCCACAGGGATCGGCTCGGCATACCTGCATACCTGCCAGATGTTCTGATTTAAGCAAGACAGTAAAAATGCTAGTAGTCTATAAAACCATCTTGCCAATTTTAACTTCCTGAAAGAAATTGTATTGCAATGTATGTTCCTTTCACAGCTACTATACATATACACAGCAGGTGCCTTTGGCAATGCAGAAGTATTTTCAGGAAATGAGGAGGGGGTTGCAGGCAGCTGTCTAATGCTTCTAAAATGCTAATGCATTCCAGGATATGTGGGTACACATAAATTGTAAACATAGAACACAACCCAATGTGACACAGCCACACACCTTATAGATGGGAGTGTGACTTTTCCCACTTTCAAAATGCTGAATGTTGGAGCTATAGGTCAGTGTTGCACGCTATACTGTAATGGTGTCTCTTCAATATTGGTTCGAGAGTTACATTAATCCTTCCTACAGGGATCTATGTGGGAACCCTCCCACGCGATCTCTGGGCTATCTGCAGCAAAAGTCCATCCTGCCTTGTGGAGTTCTTGGTGAACACCGGAGAGCTCATTAAAGTCTGTGCTCTCAGACTAGTAGAGTACAACCAGGATAGATTGAGTCAAGGGTCCACTAGATATTCCAGTATTGTTACCATTTTGTATCTGATGAATTCATATTCTTTTTATGCAATTTGCCCTAGTTTGTACTTAAGTCCTTGTGTGGTTTTAATATACTACACCTGCTAATCAACTTTGAATGACCGCCAGCAGGGTATAAACAGGAATGCTTAGACAGAAACCCTTATGCCTTTGATAAGTAAATCTATATTAGGAAACTCATTAGGCTTACATGATAAAACAGCTGAAGCTACAATTTACCCGGTCATTGGGATCATTGCACAAGTTATACTGGTCGTTATAACAAAGCAATACTGGGACCTCCTCCTCCTCTTCAATCAAAGATCATGCCAGTCGAGACAGTGGAAGCTTACCAGCAATTTTCCTGGCCTATGCAATGTTTATAGCTCTGTAATATATTTTAGTTTATTTAGCCAGAACGTCATATAAATTGCATGCATTCACACTACCAGCTATATTAATATGTTTAAATTATATGCATTTAAGTTACTACTGGTACTAACGTGTTTTTAAATATTACTCTTGATTTTAGCCACGGTATCCAACAACCACATAACAAATTTTATTATAGGTGGTTTATTATAGTGCAGAGAATGTAGTACGGGCATATTCACAGGAGTAGAGATACAGCGTAACAGCTGGTCATATATGTAGGCACTTGGTAGCAGAATGTCGTAGGGTCCCGTCCCTCATAGAGCTAAGTGGTACACAATAACAGATGACAAGATGCATGCACATACTATGTAACAGCGGATATCTTGGTAAAGGAGCATTCAAATGCTTCATAGGCAAGCAATATGGCGGGAAGCGTAGTAGCGTACACCATATTCCAACACCTGCAATCATGTCAAGCTCTCTCCCTGTTACACAATCATTTAAAACTGTTTATGCAACAACCTGATAACAATTAAGTTTAGACAAGAAAGAATGTATCGATATTTCACAAGTATAGTCCAGTCCACAGTTTTGCAGAAACAAAACTAGAGATTGTGACATATGGGTCTATTTACTAAGCCTTGGATGGAGATAATGTGAATGGAGATAAATGACTAGCCAATCAGCTCCTAACTGCCATGTCACAGGCTGGGTTTGAAAAATAACAGGAGCTGATTGGCTGGTACTTTATCTCTGTGCACTTTATTTCCATCCAAGGCTTAGTAAATAGACCCATAGTCCATTTTGTGAGCAAATCAGCAGGTTTCTTCTCCCTGTCTACATGGATCACAGCAACAGATCCACTCTCCACAAGCTCAGAAATATAAGTGATGTTTGATGTCAGTGTGCTTGAACTTGGCCTGATGCTGTAGGCCAGATCAATTCCGCTTCTGTTGTCACATTCAATGCTGATGGCCAGGGGCGGATTGGGAACAAAAGCGGCCCTGGAAAAATTTGTACTAGTGGCCCCACATGGGCAGCACCAGAGGTGTAAGGTCTGGCCATGGGCCATGGCAGCAGCTCCCTCCCCCCAAGACTTTCCAGATAGTGGGCATGTCTAGCATCAAGGGGTAAGTTAAAAGGAAATAAAATTAAATGTTATGAGCACATTATATGATACACCTTCAGAATTTAGGAAACTATATAATTCTTTAGAAAGATATATTTTCTTGCTTATTACATCAACCGCGTATCCCAATCACTATTCACTCAATATTATATGTCAGCCAAGCAGGCAGACAGAGTATACACTAGATCATCTGCAATCACAGGCTAAGTGGCAGAGAAATTTTCATATATGCAAATTATTTTGCATCTTATTCATCATGTCTATAAATAGGACCACATGTCCTCAAACAAAACAGGCCCCTCGGGTGCGTCGGCCCACCGGGGATCTTACCTGTAAGCCCTATGGCCAATCCACCTCTGCTGATGGCGTCATCCTTACCTATAAGCAGTGGTGCAAGTAGAAATATTTTCTTAGTGGTACTGAATGGCAAAAAATGGGCGTGATCATGTGTTGTGAGGGGCTACATGACACAGCCCCCTTTTTTTTTGGGGGGGGGGGAATCTGGAGGCAAGTCTAAAAAGATATAGTAATGCCTCCAGTATAATAGAAATATACTGTACCATGGCAAAGGCATAGATGAGCCCCCCAAAACCCAGCTCAGTAAAGACACACTTTAATGGTGTCGATTAGATTTATTGTGCTGGAGCACTTCTTCATGCTAATATGGTATAAAGTAATGGTTAGAACCATACACAGTTAATACAACAAAATATAAACAGTGGCTTGTATCATATAAAGTCAACATGCACATTTCCCAATATTTACTTTTAACTAGTGATGAGCGGGTTCGGTTTCTCGGAAACCGAACCCCCCCGAACTTCACCTTGTTTACATGGGTCCGAGGCAGGTTCGAACCTTCCCGCCTTGCTCGGCTAACCCGAGCGCGCCGAACGTCATCATCCCGCTGTCGGATTCTCGCGAGATTCGGATTCTATATAAGCAGCCGCGCGTCGCCGCCATTTTCACTCGTGCATTGGAGATGATAGGGAGAGGACGTGGCTGGCGTCCTCTCCGTTTATTGTAGAAGACAGAACTTGATTCATTGGTTGTTTATTGCTTAATTGTGGGGAGGATTGGGGAGCAGCTGTTAGGAGTACAGTGCAGAGTTTTGCTGATAAGTGACCACCAGTTTTTATCCGTTCTCTGCCTGAAAAAAACGCTCCATACCATATCTGTGCTCAGTGTGCTGCATAATATATCTGTGCTGAGTGCTCACACTGCTTAATTGTGGGGACTGGGGAGCAGCTATAGCAGGAGTACAGTGCAGAGTTTTGCTGACAGTGACCACCAGTATACGTTGTCTGCCTGAAAAACACTCCATATCTGTGCTCAGTGTGCTGCTTTATTGTGGGGACTGGGAGTGGGGACCACCAGTATAATTAATATTATATAGGAGGAGTACAGTGCAGAGTGCACTGCTGTACCTACCTCTGTGTCGTCATCCATTAAGTATACTATCCATCTACATTCTATACCTGTGGTGCATTTTAGTTTTGCAGTTTGCTGACAGTGTCCTCCAGTATACTATATATAGCAGTACGGTAGGCCACTGCTGTACCTACCTCTGTGTCGTCACTCGTCATCCATTAAGTATACTATCTATCTACATTCTATACCTGTGGTGCATTTTAGACAGTTTTGCAGTTTGCTGACAGTGTCCACCAGTATACTATATATATACTTATAGCAGTACGGTAGGCCACTGCTGTACCTACCTCTGTGTCGTCACTCGTCATCCATTAAGTATACTATCCATCTACATTCTATACCTGTGGTGCATTTTAGACAGTTTTACAGTTTGCTGACAGTGTCCACCAGTTTATTATATATATACTTATAGCAGTACGGTAGGCCACTGCTGTACCTACCTCTGTGTCGTCACTCGTCATCCATTAAGTATACTATCCATCTACATTCTATACCTGTGGTGCATTTTAGACAGTTTTGCAGTTTGCTGACAGTGTCCACCAGTATACTATATATATACTTATAGCAGTACGGTAGGCCACTGCTGTACCTACCTCTGTGTCGTCACTCGTCATCTATTAAGTATACTATCCATCTACATTCTATACCTGTGGTGCATTTTAGACAGTTTTGCAGTTTGCTGACAGTGTCCACCAGTTTATTATATATATACTTATAGCAGTACGGTAGGCCACTGCTATACCTACCTCTGTGTCGTCACTCGTCATCCATTAAGTATACTATCCATCTACATTCTATACCTGTGGTGCATTTTAGACAGTTTTGCAGTTTGCTGACAGTGTCCACCAGTATACTATATATATACTTATAGCAGTACGGTAGGCCACTGCTGTACCTACCTCTGTGTCGTCACTCGTCATCCATTAAGTATACTATCCATCTAAATTCTATACCTGTGGTGCATTTTAGACAGTTTTGCAGTTTGCTGACAGTGTCCACCAGTATCATATATATATACTTATAGCAGTACGGTAGGCCACTGCTGTACCTACCTCTGTGTCGTCACTCGTCATCCATTAAGTATACTATCCATCTACATTCTATACCTGTGGTGCATTTTAGACAGTTTTGCAGTTTGCTGACAGTGTCCACCAGTTTATTATATATATACTTATAGCAGTACGGTAGGCCACTGCTGAACCTACCTCTGTGTCGTCACTCGTCATCCATTAAGTATACTATACATCTACATTCTATACCTGTGGTGCATTTTAGACCGTTTTGGAGTTTGCTGACAGTGTCCACCAGTTTATTATATATATACTTATAGCAGTACGGTAGGCCACTGCTGTACCTACCTCTGTGTCGTCACTCGTCATCCATTAAGTATACTATCCATCTACATTCTCTACCTGTGGTGCATTTTAGACAGTTTTGCAGTTTGCTGACAGTGTCCACCAGTTTATTATATATATACTTATAGCAGTACGGTAGGCCACTGCTGTACCTACCTCTGTGTCGTCACTCGTCATCCATTAAGTATACTATCCATCTACATTCTATACCTGTGGTGCATTTTAGACAGTTTTGCAGTTTGCTGACAGTGTCCACCAGTTTATTATATATATACTTATAGCAGTACGGTAGGCCACTGCTGTACCTACCTCTGTGTCGTCACTCGTCATCCATTAAGTATTCTATCCATCTACATTCTATACCTGTGGTGCATTTTAGACAGTTTTACACAGTAAATATAGTAGTAGGCCATTGCTATTGATACTGGCATATAATTCCACACATTAAAAAATGGAGAACAAAAATGTGGAGGTTAAAGGGAAAGATCAAGATCCACTTCCACCTCGTGCTGAAGCTGCTGCCACTAGTCATGGCCGAGACGATGAAATGCCATCAACGTCGTCTACCAAGGCCGATGCCCAATGTCATAGTAGAGAGCATGTAAATTCCAAAACACAAAAGTTCAGTAAAATTACCCAAAAATCAAAATTAAAAGCGTCTGAGGAGAAGCGTAAACTTGCCAATATGCCATTTACGACATGGAGTGGCAAGGAACGGCTGAGGCCCTGGCCTATGTTCATGGCTAGTGGTTCAGCTTCACATGAGGATGGAAGCACTCATCCTCTCGCTAGAAAAAAGAAAAGACTTAAGCTGGCAAAAGCACAGCAAAGAACTATGCGTTCTTCAAAATCACAAATCCTCAAGGAGAGTCCAATTGTGTTGGTTGCGCTGCCTGACCTTCCCAACACTGGACGGGAAGAGCTTGCGCCTTCCACCATTTGCACGCCCCCTGCAAGTGCTGTAAGGAGCACCCGCAGTCCAGTTCCTGATAGTCAAATTGAAGATGTCACTATTGAAGAACACCAGGATGAGGATATGGGTGTTGCTGGCGCTGGGGAGGAAATTGACAAGGAGGATTCTGATGGTGAGGTGGTTTGTTTAAGTCAGGCACCCGGGGAGACACCTGTTGTCCGTGGGAGGAATATGGCCATTGACATACCTGGTCAAAATACAAAAAAAATCAGCTCTTCGTGTGGAATTATTTCAACACAAATGCGGACAACAGGTGTCAAGCCGTGTGTTGCCTTTGTCAAGCTGTAATAAGTAGGGGTAAGGACGTTAACCACCTCGGAACATCCTCCCTTATACGTCACCTGCAGCGCATTCATCATAAGTCAGTGACAAGTTCAAAAACTTTGGTTGACAGCGGAAGCAGTCCACTGACCACTAAATCCCTTCCTCTTGTAACCAAGCTACTGCAAACCACACCACCAACTCCCTCAGTGTCAATTTCCTCCTTACCCAGGAAAGCCAATAGTCCTGCAGGCCATGTCACTGTCAAGTCTGACGAGTCCTCTCCTGCCTGGGATTCCTCCGATGCATCCTAGAGTGTAACGCCTACTGCTGCTGGTGCTGCTGTTGTTGCTGCTGGGAGTCGATCGTCATCCAAGAGGGGAAGTCGGAAGACCACTTGTACTACTTCCAGTAAGCAATTGACTGTCAAACAGTCCTTTGCGAGGAAGATGAAATATCACAGCAGTCATCCTGCTGCAAAGCAGATAACTCTGGCATTGGCAGCCTGGGCGGTGAGAAACGTGGTTCCGGTATCCATCGTTAATCCAGAGGCAACTATAGACTTGATTGAGGTACTGTGTCCCCGGTACCAAATACCATCTAGGTTCCATTTCTCTAGGCAGGCGATACCGAAAATGTACAAAGACCTCAGAAAAAGACTCACCAGTGTCCTGAAAAATGCAGTTGTACCCAATGTCCACTTAACCACGGACATGTGGACAAGTGGAGCAGGGCAGACTCAGGACTATATGACTGTGACAGCCCACTGGGTAGATGTATTGCCTCCCGCAGCAAGAACAGCAGTGGCGGCACCAGTAGTAGCATCTCGCAAACGCCAACTCGTTCCTAGGCAGGCTACGCTTTGTATCACCGCTTTCCAGAATAGGCACACAGCTGACAACCTCTTACGGCAACTGAGGAAGATCATCGCAGAATGGCTTACCCCAATTGGACTCTCCTGGGGATTTGTGACATCGGACAACGCCAGCAATATTGTGCGTGCATTACATCTGGGCAAATTCCAGCACGTCCCATGTTTTGCACATATATTGAATTTGGTGGTGCAGAATTATTTAAAAAACGACAGGGGCGTGCAAGAGATGCTGTCAGTGGCCCGAAGAATTGCGGGCCACTTTCGGCATTCAGGCACCGCGTACAGAAGACTGGAGCACCACCAAACATTCCTGAACCTGCCCTGCCATCATCTGAAGCAAGAGGTGGTAACGAGGTGGAATTCAACCCTCTATATGCTTCAGAGGATGGAGGAGCAGCAAAAGGCCATTCAAGCCTATACATCTGCCCACGATATAGGCAAAGGAGGGGGAATGCACCTGACTCAAGCGCAGTGGAGAATGATTTCAACATTGCGCAAGGTTCTGCAACCCTTTGAACTTGCCACACGTGAAGTCAGTTCAGACACTGCCAGCCTGAGTCAGGTCATTCCCCTCATCAGGCTTTTGCAGAAGAAGCTGGAGACATTGAAGGAGGAGCTAAAACAGAGCGATTCCGCTAGGCATGTGGGACTTGTGGATGGAGCCCTTAATTCGCTTAACCAGGATTCACGGGTGGTCAATCTGTTGAAATCAGAGCACTACATTTTGGCCACCGTGCTCGATCCTAGATTTAAAACCTACGTTGTATCTCTCTTTCCGGCAAACACAAGTCTGCAGAGGTTCAAAGACCTGCTGGTGAGAAAATTGTCAAGTCAAGCGGAACGTGACCCGTCAACATCTCCTCCTTCACATTCTCCTGCAACTGGGGGTGCGAGGAAAAGGCTAAGAATTCCTAGCCCACCCGCTGGCGGTGATGCAGGGCAGTCTGGAGCGAGTGCTGACATCTGGTCCGGACTGAAGGACCTGCCAATGATTACTGACATGTCGTCTACTGTCACTGCATATGATTCTCTCACCATGGAAAGAATGGTGGAGGATTATATGAGTGACCGCATCCAAGTAGGCTCGTCAGACAGTCCGTACGTATACTGGCAGGAAAAAGAGGCAATTTGGAGGCCCTTGCACAAACTGGCTTATTCTACCTAAGTTGCCCTCCCTCCAGTGTGTACTCCGAAAGAGTGTTTAGTGCAGCCGCTCACCTTGTCAGCAATCGGCGTACGAGGTTACTTCCAGAAAATGTGGAGAAGATGATGTTCATCAAAATGAATTATAATCAATTCCTCCGTGGAGACATTCACCAGCAGCAATTGCCTCCAGAAAGTACACGGGGACCTGAGATGGTGGATTCCAGTGGGGACGAATTAATAATCTGTGAGGAGGGGGATGTACACAGTGAAAGGGGTGAGGAATCGGAGGATGATGATGAGGTGGACATCTTGCCTCTGTAGAGCCAGTTTGTGCAAGGAGAGATTGATTGCTTCTTTTTTGGTGGGGGCACAAACCAACCAGTCATTTCAGTCACAGTCGTGTGGCAGACCCTGTCACTGAAATGATGGGTTCGTTAAAGTGTGCATGTACTGTTTATACAACATAAGGGTGGGTGGGAGGGCCCAAGGACAATTCCATCTTGCACCTCTTTTTTCCTTCATTTTTCTTTGCATCATGTGCTGTTTGGGGACAATTTTTTTGAAGGGCCATCCTGCCTGACACTGCAGTGCCACTCCTAGATGGGCCAGGTGTTTGTGTCGGCCACTTGTGTCGCTTAGCTTAGTCACACAGCCACCTTGGTGCGCCTCTTTTTTTCTTTGCATCATGTGCTGTTTGGGGACAATTTTTTGGAAGTGCCATCCTGTCTTGATTGACACTGCAGTGCCACTCCTAGATGGGCCAGGTGTTTGTGTCGGCCACTTGTGTCGCTTAGCTTAGTCACACAGCCACCTTGGTGCGCCTCTTTTTTTCTTTGCATCATGTGCTGTTTTGGGACTATTTTTTGGAAGGGCCATCCTGCCTGACACTGCAGTGCCACTCCTAGATGGGCCAGGTGTTTGTGTCGGCCACTTGTGTCGCTTAGCTTAGCCATCCAGCGACCTCGGTGCAAATTTTAGGACTAAAAATAATATTATGAGTTGTTCAGAATAGACTGGAAATGAGTGGAAATTATGGTTATTGAGGTTAATAATACTATGGGATCAAAATGACCCCCAAATTCTATGATTTAAGCTGTTTTTCGGGTGTTTTTTGAAAAAAACACCCGAATCCAAAACACACCCGAATCCGACAAAAAATTTTCGGTGAGGTTTTGCCAAAACGCGTCCGAATCCAAAACACGGCCGCGGAACCGAACCCAAAACCAAAACACAAAACGCGAAAAATTTCCGGTGCACATCACTACTTTAAACAGGTACTAACTTCCTTGCACCTGACCATCAATCACATTACATTTCACATTAACTACTGTATATATGATTATGCATCAAAATATTTAATTGAAATAATCATTAACGGTTATATATAATACTTTTAAATAATAACTCACAAACATGCAATGTCCCTTTTCTGTGTCTTTACGTATACGTCTTTCTTCACTGTACAGCACGTTGGAGCTCAATATTAATAAGAATAAGAAGAATATAAATGCTTAGGTATTTCATAAATTTTAACTCTTTAAGGTGATATAGGAAATACTGAAAGTGTAGTGAGAGATGTCATGGGGACACTTATTCTATTTCTGGCACAATGGCACCAAAATGTCTAGTTACAGCTGTGTCTGTGCTCACTGCTGGGACTTACTGTATCTCTCTCCAAGACTTACCCACAAGTACTGGCAGTGCTGCTTTCCCAGTCTGTCACTCTGTAAGATGTCCTACTCTCTTGGCTGCCAGTCACCACAGCCTCTCCCTTAGGCTAGGGCCACACATAGCGGCCAAGCAGGTCCCATTCAGCGGGACCCGCCTGGCAGCAAGGAGACTGCATGCAGGCCCCCACATATATGCGGCAGTCCCGCCGCCGCCGGATCCAAGTGCAGCATGCTGTTCTTTGTCTGCTAGTAAAATATCATTCGCATGCATACTTTCAAAAGTACCTGCAGTGGTATAAAATGTGTTAGATGCTTGCAAGAAAACCAGAAAAACACCAGTGCCATCTTTATTGTAATCATCACTGCTGCCTGGAGGCTCACATGCAGCTAGACTGACCACTCCAAACCTTGGTTATCACAGTCAGGAGGAAAATTGCTACTGACACTGCATGACAGGTGGCTAAGGTAGTGGCACTTCATGGTTAATTAGAGATATAGTACATTTGGACTCCTCGATATTGACATCTGTCCTGGGATCACTTTATAATGCAGCTCAAAACCGCTTTTAGGAAGTATTAAGCTAGGTCTAATAACAGTGGGAGCTGATGTGCCAGCTGTTCAATTGGATGTCCCAGAACTCATATACTTTGCTGACTTATTTGAAAACAACATCAAAGGAAAGTGGCCTGTAACCTATCGCATGTGTGTTTATGATATAAAGTTATTGCAAAACTCATCCTCATGACTTGGAGTGATCACCCTTGTAGAAAAATCCACCCCATGGCATCTGCCATCAAGGCAGTTGTCAAGTAGGATGTGTCCGTCCACATCTGTATTGACCCAGTCCATTTGAACAAGGCCCACATCACCCTCTTAAAACAGTGGAAAAAGTAATTGCTGACTTATCTAATGCAATTTTTTTCCAATTTTGGCAGTGTGGATTCTGACAAATCGATTTGGACAATCATCCATGCTAACCCCTTTCATGATACTGATAAGCAGGTATGCGTTTATGGTGCTTTATGGAATATGCACAGACAGCAAGGTCTTCCAGTGCTCTATGAAGCTAGTTGAAGGTTACCCATCATTGTGGACAACATCCTGATCTGGGGTTTCAGCATGGAAGAGCATTGTAAATGCATCTTCAATGTTCTGCACATAATACAGTCACTAACTTGAAACTCAACCCTTACAATTGCCACTTCCAGGACCTGAAGCTACACAGGGTGTCAAACAAGACCTGCAAAAACAGTTACAGTATAACTAACGCCTACCCCTTTGGACAAGCTCAGACCCCATTGACTTCTACATATGACAACTACATTTCAAAGTTCCTTCCTCACTACAGTGTGGTCACAAAACCTCTCCCCCCAGCTTCTGCAAGAAGCTCCAAGCAGGATGCTGCTTGGTGTTGGGACATTGAACATTGAACATGTTGATATGCCATCCTGGACTTCATTTCTTTGCTGTGCATCTTTCCATCTTGAATCCAGCTGATGCTTCCCAGCATGGCGTCATTACTGTATGTATTCAGAATAGCAAGCCTGTTATATTTGCTTTCAGAGCCCTTACAGCACACAAATCCTAGCTCTTGATTCTTGCTTGCCTGCAAGAAGTTTCCTGTGCACAGCTTCTACCAGAAATCAATATTTAATGCTTTCACCTGGATGCGGTGTATAAGCAAGGTCATGAAATCCATGTTGCTAATGCCCTCTCTCATGCCTTTGTTTCTGCTCCTGGTGTATCTGATGGTGAGAATAAACTGGATGTGATGGAGTTGGATTTCTCTCCAAATGGCTTGATGAGCTTATAGAAGCAACCCCTGTCAATATCCTATGTTGCAGCTTGGAGTGAGGATAGATAGTTGGCTTTCCTCATGTAAGTTGTCCCAGGACCTCCATTCATTCTTTGTAGTGCATGATGAGCTTACTGTTTCTGATAGTGTTTTTTGATGGGACAATGTTATGTCAGCCCCTATGCAATCCTAAATTTCTATACTTCTCAGGTGCATCAAGACACTCGGATGGTAAAGCTACTAAATGCAGACTAAGGATGTTTTGTTCTTGAACACCATATTAGCTGGTATTGACTATGTATTGCAAGATTGTGCTCCCTGCAATGCCCTATGATCCCATCATGTCAGGGAATCTTTGATGCTACATGAGGTAACAGATTTCCCTTGGTCCATTGCTGCTCCTGAAGTATTTCATTGAGGGGGAAGATACATTTTATAGATTCATTTATACTCTAGTTGATTGGAAATGGACTGTTTACACAAGACCACAAGTATAGTGGTTATCAATAAAATAATTTCTTTGTGCATGCATTCAATTAGGTTCACAACTTGGTGGTACGTCACACAAGACCAGCAGCCAAAGACATGCACAATCAAATTGGGTCTCTGAAAGGGCAGTTCGCTACACCAAACTCTTGAAACATATTCGAGAGATGGGTCAGACGTATTTCTAGCAATCTTCAATTTAAGGACTATCCCTTGAAGTGAACACTTACTTTACATAGTGTATCCTATCCAGACGCAACACCACAGTGATACCAATACCAGGTGCTAACTACAACCATGTGTGTTGCATGCTCTGGTTGGTTGCAGGTAGTGGCTCAAGACTGTAATAGGTCATCACACTTTCACCCTGGAAAATCTCCAAACTGTGTTGGGAGTTCTTAAACTAAGCACAGTGCATGGACTTGATAACAGGGCCTAATAGTTATGTTGTGGAAACAGATAGAACTCTATATAAGTATTCTGTATAAGAATAGATGACAGTAGTTAAGTGTCCTTGAACCTGCAAAAACATCTTAATCACCTGCTATGTGTGCAAGAGAATCTGCTGTTTCAGACCAACAATATAGTTACACCTGCTGAAGTTCCAGACACTTTAATGTCTACACCCAAAGAAACTATTTCCCAGAAAGAGTCTGCCCTACTTCCCACCTTCTTTTAAGTTTCAGGATTTTGTTCCTCCATGTGCCTTCCTCTTCACAGTTTGCATATGTTTCCTTTTCTGCACACTATTCTGCTTAGGCTAAGCATAAGCATCAGCTCCATGGTGTTTGGAGGAACTTTGAATTTCATCATGATAGCAATCTTTCAGAACTTAGCATAAAATATTGAACATATCCAAATAACTGAGGAGGCGATTGTTTTAAATGAGGATAGAAAACATTATGAATGGGAATACCTCAATATATAACACATTTTATTTTTTATGCACTATGTTTGAGAATGGATTTTTTACACAGTATTTGACACATTGAATTTAGTCATACATAATTTATTGTTTTATCCAACGTTGTTATTTTTTTGTGATATCAGGCTGCATATCTTAAGATAATACAGGCTCTCTAGAGGTACAATATTTACATTATAGAATTGATGCACTAAAATCTAAAATGTGAATATCTTTCAGTCTTTTGTTGTAATTACTTGCATTTTTACCGTAAATATTTTATTTTTGATATATTTTTTGCTTTACAATGGGGTAATTTATTTAATTTGTAATATTCACAAACTGAAACTCCAGGTGACTACAGTATATAAATGTAACTTAGAAATGTAACATATGGGTTGTCTTGATTTTCTTTACATTGTTTATTGAGGACCTCTATGAATATATTAGGGAGGTTAGAAAATTAGAGCATATGGTAATCTTTTTGGATAGATAATAGTGTTACATTTAGTGGCAATTGTATTTGCCTGTTTTCCCTATATAATGGTCTGTACATAAAATGTATTAGCTATGAAGTGGCAAATACTTGAAGTATTTACAGTTTACCAATGAACTATCAAATTACAGGTTGAGTCTCCCTTATCCAAAATGCTTGGGACAAGAGGTATTTTGGATATGGGATTTTTCCGTATTTTGGAATAATTGCATACCATAATGAGATATCATGGTGATGGGACCTAAGTCTAAGCACAGAATCCATTTATGTTACATATACACCTTATACACACAGCCTGAAGGTCATTTTAGCCAATATTTTTTATAACTTTGTGTATTACACAAATTGTGTCTACATTCACACAATTCATTTATGTTTCATATACACCTAATACACACAGCCTGAAGGTCATTTAATACAATATTTTTAATAACTTTGTGTATTAAACAAAGTTTGTGTACATTGTGTCATCAAAAAACAAAGTTTTCACTATCTCACTCTCACTCAAAAAAGTCCGTATTTCGGAATATTCCGTATTTCGGAATATTTGGATATGGGATACTCAACCTGTATTATACTGTATATTGTAGCATTTATACTTGAATAAAATAATAGGGAATGCAGGACTCATTAATATACTAGATGGCACTGAAAACACTATATAAAACATTACTTTTGTGCTTGCCAGTGTTCGGTCGTCTCCCCTCTGAGATAAGTATCACTGAACTAATTGGCTCCCTGTTTGTCTCTTAAAGCATACTAAGCAGTTACACAAGGCTTCTTTTGACTATTGAGTGAGTGTTTATCAAATACAGCAAGATCTTCAATGAAATATCTGCAATACTAAGGTGAGAGGAGACGGTTGGTAACATTTAGAAGAAAAATAGTAATATAGTAACAGAAAAATGAAAAACTCTAAATACATTGAAGAAATGTTGTGATATGTTTATGCATGTCGTCAAATCTGTATTGTAATTGCAACTATACTTGGATGTAATAATTTGATTTTCTCAATAACTTGGTTTAATAATTTAATCATGATTTTGGTTTTACTTACAATAATATTTTAATATAGTGGCTTCATAAATACATTTTTCAGCATCTCCATTAGCAGTCAGCATCTCTATTAGCAGGTGAGTCTCGCCATCTATAACGATTGGAAAACCCTGAGGTAGGATCTCCAAGAGATACCAATTAACATAAAATAAATCTACAGTACAGGCTAAAGAACTACTTTGAGCTATTACATTTTTTTTAATGAAATGATATTTAAAATGTAGAAAAACCTTTAACCCCTCAAAGAATAGTGTAAATAGGGGCAATTTTACATACATTTATATAAACTACATTGTTATGTTACATTCACACTCCCAAATGCAACTTGTGCATACTGTAACTCAGGAGTCTATTTACTAAGCCTTGGATGGGGATAAAGCGGACAGAGACAAAGTACCAGACAATCAGCTCCTAATTGTCATTTTTCAAACACAGCCTGTGATATGGCAGTTAGGAGCTGATTGGCTGGTACTTTATCTTAATCCTCTTTTTCTCCATCCAAGTAAATAGACCTCTCAGCCTGATAAATACCACCACAAACACCATAAGAAAAAAAGGGGGGTATTTATCAATGCTTGGCGAGAAATAAAGTACTAACCAATCAGCTTCTAACTGTCATTTTTCAGGCTGTGTTTGAAAAATAGCAGTTAGGAGCTGATTGGTTGGTACTTTATCTCTAATGTATCTTTCTCCAAACGTTAATAAAAATCCTCCTAAAATATAGAACATTCAAAAACAGGTGATGGGGCAGAGGTAGACTTTTTCCACAAAAATGAGGCACTTTATTATACTGTAGCTACTGTACTCCATTAATCCCTGACTTTTAATTTGTGTTTTAAAAACAAATTAAATAATACACTATCATTTATACAGTAATAAGGCATTCAATGGGCCTCATTCATAGTTGTAAGCTAATGCTGCCGCAGTGCGATTTTTGATTGAAAAATATGCTAATATAACAGCCACTGGGATTTGTATAAAGATGCCCACTAGAGCCTTCGCAGCTGCCCACAACTGCGTACACATTCGCAACATTGACGCTGATCTGGAAATCTCCTCGAGTAATTCTATGGTTGCTAAGAATATTTGCCACAACTGAGAGGCTGGAGACATGATGCCTGCATATAGGAATGCAGTTTGTGGCTGATACATGCCCCAAAAAATGGTCACGACACAACCGCATTTTTGGCACCACTCCTTATTACCTCCCATTAACCCAAATATGCTTCCTGTCAATCACTCATAAATAAATAAGCATAGCTGGAAATCAATCACTGCACATGTGCACTGCAGCAGTGGTGCAGGCAAAGTTTACCGATACTTGCTCAATTGTGAAAACATTGGCTCTAGATATTAAATCTATTGCTTCTCAGTTTTATATCTACCTGTATAGTGTATATTAACATCCGGGAGACTCCCATAAATTTGGGAAGGCCCCAGACTCCTTGAAGAGAGGGAGGCCCTGCCACATAATAGCCATTTCCTAGTGAAATGGGCGAAATGAGAAGCATAATGCCGCAAATGACTGGTCATTGAGGATTGGTTGCTATGTACAACATCTCCACTTCTATAAACCCGCACTTTAGTAGATATACCACTTAGACTGAGCTAACCAAGGTAACCTGTTACCAGATTTTGCTGCCTCAGTAGAATCATGAACACTGATTGAGAAAAACAAATAGTAAGGCTAACTCAGAATCCCCAGAAGAAAGACTACCAAGACCCATAACTTTTACAGACGGAATGCCCTAGATGGAGACCATTACAGCATTTTTTAAACTGTTAAAGATTATCACTGTACTACAGAAAAAGTGTGCACTATAGTCTATACATAGTTCAAACTGCAAACCTACAAGCAACCCTGATATTCATATTCCCAGGTGTTGGTATGCAAAGAGAGAATGGGCTAGGCATAGCTAAGATAAATAAAGAATGTTGGTACAGGTATATATAAAATTGAGAAGTAACAGCTCTAATATCAAGTCACACTTGTGCTGTCCTCTGCAACCACACAGAAAAAACCTAGAGTAAATCTCCCATTTTAGAGAGAAGTTACTCTCTATCCCCAATAATAAGTTATATATAAAATTAATTGGTCTGTGTGTTTGTCTGTCCAGTTATGCATCCAGACATCCCTGCACTGATTGGGATAAAACCAATGTGAGGTTGTCCAGTTGGATCCTGGCCTTTTAGGGATGCTGGGGTTGCAGTTGGACGTTACAGCGGAATGTGCCTGGCAGAACTTTGACATAGGGAGCCTGTTCTGGGCCTTCCACTGGGTGGATTTGGAAGAAAAATTCACGGAGTGGTAACATAGATCCCAGAAGACTTACAAGGGAGTTAGGGTCCCAGTCAGACCTCCCATTGGTGTACGCAGGCCAGAACATTGATCTGAATAGCCTGTTCCAGGCCTGTCACTGGATGAATTTGGATGAAAACTTCACAGAGTGGTAACATTGGATCACAGGAAACATAGTATGGGGATGCAGTCCCAGTAGGACCTCCCATTGCTGTACAATGGGCAGATCTTTGACCCAGGGTGCCTGTTCTGGGCCTCCACTGGATGGATTTGGATGAAAACATTAATGAACTGTAATAACCGAAATAAATAAAAAATAATTCAATGACCTGATATTACTGACTGAAATAACCATAAATCAATTAACTAAAATAACTGACAGAAATGGAGGTGGGAAAACAAAAAATGTTGTGTACCCAAAAGCCTTGAAATAGCAACATTGATAACAGAAGGAAAACTTTAAACCCATCTCAGAATGGAAAAGTGATTATCAGGGCTACTGGCGACACCCCAAAAATGAAAACAACACTGGGCAACCACTTCATGGGTGTGTTGTAAGAGCTGCTAAGCTACTAATTATTTTTAATATGTTGAGAGTACAGTAACATCCAATTAATTCATAACTTAATAACTGGAAAATTTAAACCCGGCTACCCTTGGGTACTACAGCTAGAATAGCAATAAATACATTGTAATTCAGCTAGTTATCATAGTATTACCATTTAGACCTAGGTAATTAATAGATAAAAAATATGTTCTTTAAAAATATTAGGATATTACAGAATATGATCTTTTCTGTATTCACACACCCAGGCTGTATCCTTAGTGCTACAGTATACAGTATGATGATAATGATAATTTTTCTATCCATTACTGTGAGAAGCACAGTAAGAATATTTTAAGTTACAGAAATGTTCTGTACTCATGTCAAATCATAAGGCTTTTTGTTTCTTGCTTCTGAATGGAGCATGGAACTCCAGTGGGACTTCTAATATCTTTATATTTCACAGTCTGGAGTATTTTATCCTTTATAATACATAGTGAACAATTTTCAATAAATAAATCAATGAAATAGTTGGTGTGTCCTCTACTATTTATGCTGTGGTACTGGTACTGTTTGCAGGGCCGGTGCAAGGTTTCTCGACGCCCTAGGCAAAACTTCATCTCTGCGCCCCCCCCATCCACACACCGAGTTTAGCACATACAGGAAATGCGGTAGAACACAGAAAACAGGTTTTTACTGCATTTTCCTTTTAGTACATCTCGTCCAGCATGCTGACTCTAATGGGCCCTACACACTGGCCGATATCTCAGAACGATATTGTTCAGAAAAGAACGCTATATCATTCATATCGTTTAGTATGGAGGCACTGACGAAGAAAGATGCGCGTTCCCGCAGTCATTCATCGTTGGTTTTTAATAGTTTTTCAATGCAAGCCAATTTGAATGATATCGATCATCGTTCAAATCGCACTAATCGTCCACTGTGTAGGGCTTATTAGTGTGAACTTCAGGACAGGTTGCTGCTGTAATCCTGCTGGTGCTCTACCCAGAGTGCGCAAGAACCGCTAGACAAGGGCTGGATTAAGCTTTCGGGGGGCCCAGGGCACTTAAGACAGGGGCTGTGCCTGAGTGTTGGGTATGCGTGACCGGCGGTCAGCATACCTCTGCTGGGATACCGGCAGCGAAATGCCGGCAGGTGAGCGCAAGAAGACCCGACTGTCGGGATTCTCAAGGGGCGGGATGTAGGGGGAACTGTTTTGACCGGTCACATAACTACATCCCGTGCCTTCTGTTTCTCTAATCCCTTGTGCATATATATATATATATATATATATATATATATATAGAGTTTGCAATGGTCGGCAGCACTCCATACTAAATAGTATTGATAGAAAAAGCCGGTGCCCTCCGTGTAACATCCACAGCAGGGATGTCCTTAATACATCATACCCAGTCGGCGGCACTCACAGCTCCCTCAGCAGGGAATAAAACGAGACGGAGTCACGAAGCTTGTCAACGTTTCAATGTTATAAATACAAAATTTTCTGTCCTGATGAAAATGTTGTATTTATTAGAGATGAGCGGGTTCGGTTCCTCTGAATCCGAACCCGCCCGAACTTCATGTTTTTTTACACGGGTCCGAGCGACTCGGATCTTCCCGCCTTGCTCGGTTAACCCGAGCGCGCCCGAACGTCATCATCACGCTGTCGGATTCTCGCGAGGCTCGGATTCTATCGCGAGACTCGGATTCTATATAAGGAGCCGCGCGTCGCCGCCATTTTCACACGTGCATTGAGAGTCATAGGGAGAGGACGTGGCTGGCATCCTCTCCGTTTAGAGAAGAGAGAGACACAGTATTTTTGGGGAGCATTATTAGGAGGAGTACTACTATACTCCTGTATACTACTATACTACTTGCTGAAGTGATATTATTTTATAGATTAGATTGTGTGACTGTAAGTGTATTATCTGACTTGTGGGGGAGACACTGACAGTGGGGAGCAGTTAGAGTCTGAGAGCAGGACTCAGGAGTACATACTACATAATATAACGTACAGTGCACACTTTTGCTGCCAGAGTCAGTGCCACACTGCCATTGTTGTGACCACACTGACCACCAGTATAATAATATATTTTGTGATTGTCTGCTTAGGCCTCGGAGTACTAGTTGCAAGTTGCAACGTGACCTGACCACCAGTTTAATAATCAATCACCACCAGTTTAATATATATATATATATATATATATATATATATATAATTGTATATAATATATATATATATATAATATTGTATACCACCTACCCGTGGTTTTTTTTTTTTCATTCTTCTTTATACTATTACATACTACTATAGTAGCTTACTGTAGCAGACTAGCAGTCTGCGGTGCTGTGCTGACCTGACAGTGTCCAGCAGGTCCGTCATCAGTCATTACATAATAAATATATATAGTACCTGTCCGGCTGCAGTACTAGTGATATTATATTGATTTCATCTCATTATCAATAATTTATCATCCAGTCTAGACTCTATATTAGCAGCAGACACAGTACGTTAGTCCACGGCTGTAGCTACCTCTGTGTCGGCACTCGGCAGTCCATCCATAATTGTATACCACCTACCCGTGGTTTTTTTTTTTCTTTCTTCTTTGTACATACTACTATAGTATAGTAGCTTACTGTAGCAGTCTGCGGTGCTGCTGAGCTGACAGTGTCCACCAGGTCCGTCATCAGTCATCATTACCTAATAAATATATTATCTACCTGTCCGGCTGCAGTACTAGTGATATTATATATACATACATATATATTGATTTCATCTCATTATCAATCATCCAGTCTATATTAGCAGCAGACACAGTACGTTAGTCCACGGCTGTAGCTACCTCTGTGTCGGCACTCGGCAGTCCATCCATAATTGTATACCACCTACCCGTGGTTTTTTTTTTCTTTCTTCTTTATACATACTACATCTCATTATCATCCAGTCTATATTAGCAGCAGACACAGTACGGTAGTCCACGGCTGTAGCTACCTCTGTGTCGGCACTCGGCAGTCCATCCATAATTGTATACCACCTACCCGTGGTTTTTTTTTCTTTCTTCTTTATACATACTACATCTCATTATCATCCAGTCTATATTAGCAGCAGACACAGTACGTTAGTCCACGGCTGTAGCTACCTCTGTGTCGGCACTCGGCAGTCCATCCATAATTGTATACCACCTACCCGTGGGTTTTTTTTTCTTTCTTCTTTATACATACTACATCTCATTATCATCCAGTCTATATTAGCAGCAGACACAGTACGTTAGTCCACGGCTGTAGCTACCTCTGTGTCGGCACTCGGCAGTCCATCCATAATTGTATACCACCTACCCGTGGTTTTTTTTTTTCTTTCTTCTTTATACATACTACATCTCATTATCATCCAGTCTATATTAGCAGCAGACACAGTACGGTAGTCCACGGCTGTAGCTACCTCTGTGTCGGCACTCGGCAGTCCATCCATAATTGTATACCACCTACCCGTGGTTTTTGTTTTCTTTCTTCTTTATACATACTACATCTCATTATCATCCAGTCTATATTAGCAGCAGACACAGTACGTTAGTCCACGGCTGTAGCTACCTCTGTGTCGGCACTCGGCAGTCCATCCATAATTGTATACCACCTACCCGTGGTTTTTTTTTTCTTTCTTCTTTATACATACTACATCTCATTATCATCCAGTCTATATTAGCAGCAGACACAGTATGTTAGTCCACGGCTGTAGCTACCTCTGTGTCGGCACTCGGCAGTCCATCCATAATTGTATACCACCTACCCGTGGTTTTTTTTTTCTTTCTTCTTTATACATACTACATCTCATTATCATCCAGTCTATATTAGCAGCAGACACAGTACGTTAGTCCACGGCTGTAGCTACCTCTGTGTCGGCACTCGGCAGTCCATCCATAATTGTATACCACCTACCCGTGGTTTTTTTTTTCTTTCTTCTTTATACATACTACATCTCATTATCATCCAGTCTATATTAGCAGCAGACACAGTACGGTAGTCCACGGCTGTAGCTACCTCTGTGTCGGCACTCGGCAGTCCATCCATAATTGTATACTAGTATCCATCCATCTCCATTGTTTACCTGAGGTGCCTTTTAGTTGTGCCTATTAAAATATGGAGAACAAAAACGTTGAGGTTCCAAAATTAGGGAAAGATCAAGATCCACTTCCACCTCGTGCTGAAGCTGCTGCCACTAGTCATGGCCGAGACGATGAAATGCCAGCAACGTCGTCTGCCAAGGCCGATGCCCAATGTCATAGTACAGAGCATGTCAAATCCAAAACACCAAATATCAGTAAAAAAAGGACTCCAAAACCTAAAATAAAATTGTCGGAGGAGAAGCGTAAACTTGCCAATATGCCATTTACCACATGGAGTGGCAAGGAACGGCTGAGGCCCTGGCCTATGTTCATGGCTAGTGGTTCAGCTTCACATGAGGATGGAAGCACTCAGCCTCTCGCTAGAAAAATGAAAAGACTCAAGCTGGCAAAAGCACCGCAAAGAACTGTGCGTTCTTCGAAATCCCAAATCCACAAGGAGAGTCCAATTGTGTCGGTTGCGATGCCTGACCTTCCCAACACTGGACGTGAAGAGCATGCGCCTTCCACCATTTGCACGCCCCCTGCAAGTGCTGGAAGGAGCACCCGCAGTCCAGTTCTTGATAGTCAGATTGAAGATGTCAGTGTTGAAGTACACCAGGATGAGGAGGATATGGGTGCTGCTGGCGCTGGGGAGGAAATTGACAAGGAGGATTCTGATGGTGTGGTGGTTTGTTTAAGTCAGGCACCCGGGGAGACACCTGTTGTCTGTGGGAGGAATATGGCCGTTGACATGCCTAGTGAAAATACCAAAAAAATCAGCTCTTCGGTGTGGACGTATTTCAACAGAAATGCGGACAACATTTGTCAAGCCGTGTGTTGCCTTTGTCAAGCTGTAATAAGTAGGGGTAAGGACGTTAACCACCTCGGAACATCCTCCCTTATACGTCACCTGCAGCGCATTCATAATAAGTCAGTGACAAGTTCAAAAACTTTGGGCGACAGCAGAAGCAGTCCACTGACCAGTAAATCCCTTCCTCTTGTAACCAAGCTCACGCAAACCACCCCACCAACTCCCTCAGTGTCAATTTCCTCCTTCCCCAGGAATGCCAATAGTCCTGCAGGCCATGTCACTGGCAATTCTGACGATTCCTCTCCTGCCTGGGATTCCTCCGATGCATCCTTGCGTGTAACGCCTACTGCTGCTGGCGCTGCTGTTGTTGCTGCTGGGAGTCGATGGTCATCCCAGAGGGGAAGTCGTAAGACCACTTTTACTACTTCCACCAAGCAATTGACTGTCCAACAGTCCTTTGCGAGGAAGATGAAATATCACAGCAGTCATCCTACTGCAAAGCGGATAACTGAGGCCTTGGCATCCTGGGTGGTGAGAAACGTGGTTCCGGTATCCATCATTACTGCAGAGCCAACTAGAGACTTGTTGGAGGTACTGTGTCCCCGGTACCAAATACCATCTAGGTTCCATTTCTCTAGGCAGGCGATACCGAAAATGTACACAGACCTCAGAAAAAGACTCACCAGTGTCCTAAAAAATGCAGCTGTACCCAATGTCCACTTAACCACGGACATCTGGACAAGTGGAGCAGGGCAGGGTCAGGACTATATGACTGTGACAGCCCACTGGGTAGATGTATGGACTCCCGCCGCAAGAACAGCAGCGGCGGCACCAGTAGCAGCATCTCGCAAATGCCAACTCTTTCCTAGGCAGGCTACGCTTTTTATCACCGCTTTCCAGAATACGCACACAGCTGAAAACCTCTTACGGCAACTGAGGAAGATCATCGCGGAATGGCTTACCCCAATTGGACTCTCCTGTGGATTTGTGGCATCGGACAACGCCAGCAATATTGTGTGTGCATTAAATATGGGCAAATTCCAGCACGTCCCATGTTTTGCACATACCTTGAATTTGGTGGTGCAGAATTTTTAAAAAAACGACAGGGGCGTGCAAGAGATGCTGTCGGTGGCCAGAAGAATTGCGGGACACTTTCGGCGTACAGGCACCACGTACAGAAGACTGGAGCACCACCAAAAACTACTGAACCTGCCCTGCCATCATCTGAAGCAAGAAGTGGTAACGAGGTGGAATTCAACCCTCTATATGCTTCAGAGGTTGGAGGAGCAGCAAAAGGCCATTCAAGCCTATACAATTGAGCACGATATAGGAGGTGGAATGCACCTGTCTCAAGCGCAGTGGAGAATGATTTCAACGTTGTGCAAGGTTCTGATGCCCTTTGAACTTGCCACACGTGAAGTCAGTTCAGACACTGCCAGCCTGAGTCAGGTCATTCCCCTCATCAGGCTTTTGCAGAAGAAGCTGGAGACATTGAAGGAGGAGCTAACACGAAGCGATTCTGCTAGGCATGTGGGACTTGTGGATGGAGCCCTTAATTCGCTCAACAAGGATTCACGGGTGGTCAATCTGTTGAAATCAGAGCACTACATTTTGGCCACCGTGCTCGATCCTAGATTTAAAGCCTACCTTGGATCTCTCTTTCCGGCAGACACAAGTCTGCTGGGGTTGAAAGACCTGCTGGTGAGAAAATTGTCAAGTCAAGCGGAACGCGACCTGTCAACAACATCTCCTCCTTCACATTCTCCCGCAACTGGGGGTGCGAGGAAAAGGCTCAGAATTCCGAGCCCACCCGCTGGCGGTGATGCAGGGCAGTCTGGAGCGACTGCTGATGCTGACATCTGGTCCGGACTGAAGGACCTGACAACGATAACGGACATGTCGTCTACTGTCACTGCATATGATTCTCTCACCATTGAAAGAATGGTGGAGGATTATATGAGTGACCGCATCCAAGTAGGCACGTCACACAGTCCGTACTTATACTGGCAGGAAAAAGAGGCAATTTGGAGGCCCTTGCACAAACTGGCTTTATTCTACCTAAGTTGCCCTCCCACAAGTGTGTACTCCGAAAGAGTGTTTAGTGCCGCCGCTCACCTTGTCAGCAATCGGCGTACGAGGTTACATCCAGAAAATGTGGAGAAGATGATGTTCATTAAAATGAATTATAATCAATTCCTCCGCGGAGACATTGACCAGCAGCAATTGCCTCCACAAAGTACACAGGGAGCTGAGATGGTGGATTCCAGTGGGGACGAATTGATAATCTGTGAGGAGGGGGATGTACACGGTGATATATCGGAGGATGATGATGAGGTGGACATCTTGCCTCTGTAGAGCCAGTTTGTGCAAGGAGAGATTAATTGCTTCTTTTTTGGTGGGGGTCCAAACCAACCCGTCATATCAGTCACAGTCGTGTGGCAGACCCTGTCACTGAAATGATGGGTTGGTTAAAGTGTGCATGTCCTGTTTATACAACATAAGGGTGGGTGGGAGGGCCCAAGGACAATTCCATCTTGCACCTCTTTTTTCTTTAATTTTTCTTTGCGTCATGTGCTGTTTGGGGAGTGTTTCTTGGAAGGGCCATCCTGCGTGACACTGCAGTGCCACTCCTAGATGGGCCCGGTGTTTGTGTCGGCCACTAGGGTCGCTTATCTTACTCACACAGCTACCTCATTGCGCCTCTTTTTTTCTTTGCGTCATGTGCTGTTTGGGGAGTGTTTTTTGGAAGGGCCATCCTGCGTGACACTGCAGTGCCACTCCTAGATTGGCCCGGTGTTTGTGTCGGCCACTAGGGTCGCTTATCTTACTCACACAGCTACCTCATTGCGCCTCTTTTTTTCTTTGTGTCATGTGCTGTTTGGGGAGGGTTTTTTGGAAGGGCCATCCTGCGTGACACTGCAGTGCCACTCCTAGATGGGCCCGGTGTTTGTGTCGGCCACTAGGGTCGCTTATCTTACTCA